>NC_052513.1:2874765-3171749 GCF_014356525.2 Nilaparvata lugens
CACATTCCTCTTCGTCCTTTTTAGGAACTGTTTTAATGAGCCCGACGACATGTATTCCGTTATAAAAATTACCTGCAACACAAAAAGCACAGAATGTAATTTATGTGAAACATTATTTATTTAATATTCATAACATAATATTGGCATTTATTTGATGAACATGCAGGTAAAATACCAATTATTTGATTATACTTGATTACAGAGTTGATAAAAACAATATAAAACATGTAGTACCCTTTTCATTAAAAACATTTAAGAAATTTAAAACAATTCAACGATTAGTTTCGGCCTACTTTGGCCATTTTCAAGTTAAAATGCAAAAAAAAAACAAGTTGATACTTTGTTTACAGAAGTTTATCAAAATACGATTCTGTACTATTATTAAAGATATCAAAAATATGTCGTTTTCATAATGAGGATTGATCATGATTAAACAATTATTTGCTAATTATTCACGAGCATCAAACTTTGAGCTCAAACTATTATACACCAATTTTGTCAAAAAATTGAACTGGAAATAACAGAGCCTATTGCAAATGCATAATTAATGATAGAAATTGAAAGATAGAGAAAATTGAACAGAAAATGCCAATTTTGGAATAATATTATTCAACTAAAATAACACAGTAATTCCTCAACTTGATAATTTTTGCGAACAGCTCGAATAAATTCACAAGTTTGAATGCAATACAAGTTAATAAGGTGAAATCAAAAATAGAATTTTTCTGAAAATAAACAACAAATACAAACATATCAACCAGACAGTATAGAACATAATTCGTGTATTTATCTTTAAATATTATTCGGTACCAACTGGTTCAGCTATACAAATAAAACTAAAATTTAACGAAATTAAAAATTAAGTATTGAAATATTAGTCACAAGAATACCTGACAAAGAGCTGAAACAATTTAGTATCACAGTTTTCAAATGATTGAGGAACAGATTGCAAGAAACCTATCAAATACTCGTATCAGTTTCATAAATTGACGAGAATAATTTAATTTAATTTTTTTGAGAGAGAATATTCATAGACAATGTTTATTCATAATTGAATATTTTATAAATTCATATTTTCTAATTGAATACATGTTTCAAGAAATATTTTGAACTTAATAGGATGTAACTTGACTCTGGAAACTCAAGTCTAAGAACTTAATAAGATGTAACTCTGTAAACTCTGTAAACTGTAAACTTTACTGCTAGACATAAAACAAAGAAACACAAACAACTAGTCGGACTTTGAAAACCTCAGAGTGTTTTTATGTCTCTCTCATTAGAAACACTCTAGGAGATTGCAAGGAGAGCTGAGAGCTCTTTTACACTCAAACCGCAATTAGAGCTTGTGAGAGAACAACCCAATCCCAACGTCCATTCTTTTCTAGTCCGTTTTCCACTCAGTAAACGAATCATTGAAACTGAAATCTGAGGCAGTTATACATCCATTAGAACCAGCAGAGTAACTAGAGAGTAGTGCAGCAATTGTTGCAAGGAGAATAGAAGTTTTGCCTCTGAAGGTGAAGTGATTAATTGGATGTGATTAGTAAACAAGATTTGAAAACTTGGAAAAATCTACACTGATTAAATAAAAATGAAATAGTTTTGTTGATTACACTTATCAATTATATTCATTATATCATTTTTATAATAGAATATCTCAACCAAGGTTAATTTCACTTGTAGCATAGAGAAACAATAGCATAAGTAGATATCCCATGGTATAGGGCGTTCATGTCGCAACTTTTACTGTTATCTCATGCTGATAGTCCACGTAGTTCTTTCCTGTGAAGCTTTATGACGCTGGTAGTCTCTCATATTGTGCCGTTCACACACTCTTACCCGGTCAAAACAGTAAAAATCGACAGTAATCGGCTTGAGATAACAGTAAAAGTTGAGACATAAACGCCCTATACCATGGAATATCTACTTACGCTATTGTTTCTCTATGCTAGTAGGTACTCATTATAAAATTGTGATATTCTATTATATATTATTTTATCCCGTAGAAATATAATACAGTGCGTTCATTATATAGCGCACATCAAAATAGACGTTCAGTAAAAGTGGCGTTTTCATAATTATTCGGTTGTTGCTATCGCGAGATAGCATCACTATTTATGTATAAAACACATATGTAGTCATTTAGACCGTAATAATATTCTACTTGAAATTTGCAACAAGAAAAGCTCAGTCAAATTTTCTTATATCGACCTTAGTTTTCGAGATATATCAATTCTCGATATTTTTTTTAAAAACGTCCGTAACTAGGAAACTATTAGTCAAAATCTAATTCTATGGATATGGCTGGGAATAGGAGGAAATTTCCATTTAGATTCATATAATTTGTTCCTTTGTTTGACGTTTTTGAACTTTTCATGAGCGTTTAAACTGTTTGAAATTTGGCTTTGAGCTCGACTTTTATCAACTTTTGCTCATAAAAAGACGTTCAATAACATCAAACAAAGGAGAAAATTGTATGAATCTCATTCAAAATTTCTTCCTCTTTCCAACTCCTTCCTCTATCCTTCAACTAGATTTTGACAGATATTTTTCTAGTTATTGTCGTTTTTCAAAAATATCGAAAAATCGATAGATCTCGAAAACTAAGGTCGATAAAGAAAATTTGAATGGAATTTTTTTGTTGCAAATTTCATGTACAATCTATGGTTTTTGACTGTTACACCTTTCGTAGGAAACTCTTTATAGTGGAAACAAGTAGACGTTTTTCCAAAACCCCTATCGAGTCTAAATTGATAAGGCTTTCTAAATATATAGACCATATTATATTCTGTACAAAATTACTTCTTACTTGGGATGGACATGCGCAGCAGAGAAAGCATACAGCGGGTGGGATACAGAGGCGCGATGTTGCCGTTTTGAAGCGGCCAGCGTTCTCCAACTTCTAGTGACTGTTCATGTGCTCATGCTGCACATGCGAAGTTTCCTGTCTGAAAGCAGTCAGACGACTGACAAATTGGCAACTGCGCTTCTGCCTATGACTCTATTAATCACTGTAATTCGCTGATCTCCCTACATTTCTCTGCGCTGCATATTCCTCCAAGTCAAAAGTAATTTTGTCATCATCATCATCAGTGGCGCTACAACCCGCTACAGGTCTTGGCCTCCTCCAGTATTCGCCTCCATTCGTCTCTGTCTTCCGCCCTCGCTTTCCAACCTCTGGCTCCAATCACTTGTGCGTCCTTGTCAACACCGTCCATCCAGCGCAGGCTCGGCCTTCCTGGTCTTCGCCTCCCTTCCATCCTGTACAGCATGAGTCTCCTTGGTGGGAATGTCTCATCTGCCCAAATAAGGTGGCCAGCCCATCGCAGTCTACCAATTTTGATCATTTTGACCACATCAGGTTCACGATATACTTGGTAGAGCTCCTCATTCCTCAAAAATCCTCAAAAAAGCTTGGTAGAGCTCCTCCCAAAAGTAATTTTGTACGGACTGTAAATTTTATGTATCCTACAAGTGGACAGACATTTTTCCACATACCCTATCAAGTCTAAATTGATAAGTTTTTCTAAATATATAGACCATACTAAATTTATGTATGTAATAACACTCACCCTAGGTTTGTCGTTATGCGTGTCCGTCCAATACCTGTGGAACTTGACAATGTTGGAGTGCTCGAGTTGGGTGAGGTTCTCGAACACGGTCTGTATTTTCTCCTCCTGCGCCTTGAAGTTCTTTCGCTCGCTGAACTGCACCTCATTCCACACCACCTCCACCCCCTCCTCTGTGTCCATTGCCAGGTAGGCACTGTCGATGCCCGGCACATCGCGCTGCTCAACCTAAAAAAAAACACAAGAAGTGCACTAATCAGCTAAATTCAGCGAGGAAATTATAGATAAGTATCATTAAAAAAGGGACAAATCAGAAAAATTGAAATGTTTAATTAATCTAGTGCTAACAGGGTGAGTTAGTAAGTTAGTATAAAGTTAGTAAAAAGTTGATAAGTTAGTTTGAAGCGTGCCATTCACTACTATATGTTTTTCAACTTGAGGTCCATCAATTGGTCGTCGGAACATGAATGGGGTTGTTGTGGGCGGGGCGAATGCTGTCGGAAGTCTGGTCAACTATTCAACTGACTTATCCGACCTCGCAAGGTCAGCCGCCTCCTATAGTGAGGTCCACGTTATAATGGCAGTGGAGGAATATAAGAGGATAACGTTTCCGATTCTCCATCTTGTCAATGCCTTCTATAGATGGTAGCAGATACATGTTTATTGATTTAATATTTACTGTTCATTCTTGTTTAAAATAATCAATTATATTTTTTTAAGCAATGAATTATATTTTTCAACAATTTCATAATGAATTTACATGATTAAGATGAAATATTTTGTTAATTATTAATTCTACATTGTTAGAAGACGATCTGGCAACAGAGCAAAGCGAGAAAGAGATAGCGTTAACCGTTTTGTTGAATGATAGACAAGGATAGCAATACCATTGTTAATCAAACACTGCCATTATAACGTGGACCTCACTATAGTTACGTTGAATTTGTTGGAACATGAGTGGAGATGTTCGACTAACCAGTAACCAGCCGGAGCATGAGTGGTGAAAGATCCTACGTGGTGGCCCAACGTGGTTGGACCAAGTTGTCGGATAGGCACTATCACAGAATACAACACAGCTGTCGGAAGTCTGGTCAACTATTCAACTGACTTATCCGACCTCGCAAGGTCCGCCTCCTCCTATGTGGCACTATACACTAATACTAAATAGGCACTATTACTAAGTAAAGTGGTCCGTTGAAAGTACTTTTGTCGAGTTGTAGATCTCTATGTATTCTACAACCGTTGCTCAACCTTGAGGAAAGTGTCCAATCAGCAAAATTGAAAGTTGAGATTTATAGATAAATATTAAGTATTTAAGTCGAATTGTAGTTCTGGATATATTTTACAACCGTCGCACAATTTCAAGGCTATTAAAAATGTATCCTATAAACCTTCCTTGTCACAAACCACCAACAAAAAGAGTCGAATCAGCAAAATTGAAAGCTGGAATTGATAGATAAGTATGAAGTATTTTAGTGAACAGTTTTTGTGTAGCCTATGCAGCCTATTCAATCAGCAAAATTGAAAGTTGAAATTGAAAGATAAGTATGAAGCACTTTAGTGAATATTTCTTCTGTATGTAGCCTACTCAACCAGCAAAAGTGTCCAATCAGCAAAATTGTTAGCGAAAGTTTCAATTTCAAATTGATAGATGAATATATTTCAGTCAATTGTATAGAATCATAAATTTCAGTCAAATTGTATAGATTTGGTGGTCTATATTTAATAAGTGTCCTAAAAACCGAGACCAACATTATATAAATTTTATTTAATTTGCATTTCAATCAAACATCGAAAATACATGAATTATGAATGAATATTCAAAACCAATTTTTACATTGATAATACAAAGTCCTTTTATCTTATTTGTTCCGGGAAATTATCCCAAATTATTCATTAATTTATTAATGAATGAATCAGTAATCTAGAGAGAAAACTTCCGGTTAAAAGTACACACACTTCAATGATATCAAACTTTCAATGAATACTACATACTCCAATTAAACAAATATTTGTAGATAAACCGTCAGAGGGAAAAAGGGTGTGGGAGAAAGAGCAAGAGAGAAGGAAATAAATAGCGAGAGAGTAACGAAAGCATTAATGGACAGTATCAGTGACAAGGTTTAGAATTTAGATAATAACTGGAATGCTGTAACATTGTTATAATTAATAGGGAGGTCTAATGGGGGAATTTGAGCCTAATGAATTGGTAAACCTAGTATGCAATTAGGGAGAAGCTGCTTGAATCTTGATGCTCATTTATGATGATACATAGTTAGCGCTCTAGACCTCTCGAGTCTACAGAGTTTAGTTCACGTTTCAGTGGGTTAATTCCAATATGATAGGTAATTGTGATCTCAATTGATACAAAATAGAGTATATTCAATATACAATATACAAGGAACTCAGGAAGTGAAAGTGCAAATTTTTAGTGAGAAAAATGAAGAACCCAAGACATAACCTATAAACTTGAGTGTTGATAGGAAATGACATTGGGTAATACGGCAAGGCAGAACATCCGAAAGGATCTCTCTGCCGATAAAAGCCATAAGAGTAAATAAATAAATATACATAAAAAATTAGATTAGATTTAGATTCGTTTCATTATTAGAGCACTTCTCTCTCTCATAACAAAGATAAAACAACAGAATAAAATGTCAACAAGGGTAAGCTATTTTTAAAGTTTTAGGAATTTGTTTTTAATAATGATAATAATACTGAGGGTGATGCCCACATAAGCTCATAGGCTTGTGCGTGGGTAATGAGTGAGAGGGATGATGATGAGAGATGACGACTACTTTTTAGGTAGTTGGGACCGACGGCTTATCGTCTCCTCTGAAAGACGGGAAACTTGACCAACAATTGAAATAGGCGAATAGTAAATCATGCTCAATAGTTAACGTCATTCAGTTAAAACATGTTTCAAATTAATTTACTTCATTTTAACCCAAACCTAAGGAATATGCCAATCAATTCACTAATTTTTAAAAAAAATTGTTCAGCCTACTCCAAATCCTGATTTCTGGCATCAATTAGCAGAAAAACTATTTTCTATTTAATATTTTTAAGTAGTGAATATCGTTAACTAGAATTTTAAAAAACACTTATGAAGTGAAAATGCACTCACATTGGTAGTTGCGATCGTTTCGACCTGTTGTTGGTCGAAACAATCATCATCAGACTGTAGGAATTTACTCTGTCAAGGTTATGATGTGTCCATTGAGAGAATTCTGTCTCCAACTGTGTCCTGTGGGTTATGTGTCCATTGAGATATCCTTGTCCACATAACCTTGACATTAGAGTAAATTACAGATGGAATTAAATAGAGAATGCATTTATTCAAATGCTAATTAATTTTAGCGCTATGCTAATGAGCGCTGCTATCCAGAGATTGTCAGTTTGGTGTAAGGATATGCATTCCTGACTAGCAATTGGGAGGTACCGGGTTCGATTCCCGGGCTGGCTACTAATTTTTGGATAGTAGTGCTCATCGAATTTCCATCAAGCTGTTAACCCTGTTGTCAATGTCTGCAGTAGCAGAGGTCTTCGGGGTGATTTGCAGCATTTATTTGGGATTTTCGTTAAATAATAATTAGAGTAAATTCCTACAGTCTGATGATGACCAACAACAGGTCGAAACGATCGCAACTACCAATGTGAGTGCATTTTCACTTTATAAGTGTTTTTTTTTTTAAATTCAATTTTAATTTTAATAGTGAAAAAATATGGATTTGCCAACAGAGAGAATATCGTTAATAATAATTGAATCCACCAACCATTTTTGTGTTAATTCAAGATGAATATTCTACCTAATATTCAAGTTTCAGTTGCAATGAAATAAAAGATTCCCAATGAGTCATAACATGTAAAATAAAACTAGAATAGACAAGAGAAAGAAAACGAGAGTTCACAAACTATATTGAAGCTCATTACTGAACATGCAATTTCAACGTTTCAACAACAACTATATGGAGTTATTTATGACCGATAGCTTCAATAAGATAAGACAGGACTCCTGAAAGTGCATTGGCAATAAACGATTAAAACTTTCCTATCGTAAAGACCAACCGGAAACTTTCTATGACATAGCCATAGAACATATTTCCATATGTTTTAATGTTTCGCCGTCATGACTGAAGGCACAGAAAGCCAGACAGGCTCTGTCACGAACATCTAAACATATTTAGAAAGTATTGAATAAATTTTATGATTGTCTAAGCTCTAAGTATGTCTGGATTATAACACAGACTGCTTAGGTTCAAGTTATCAGGATACTTGATAATGGGTTATTAGTCAAACCTTTTAAGATTAATTTTCAAGTTATTGTTATTCAATACTCTTGATGAAGTACGATCAGATGGAACGATTAGGTTATTTATTATTTTTAAAGTTATTTATAATTTAGTTTTCTACTTTTTTATCCCTTCTTAATGCATGGGGATTATAGTTTCATCATTGAAAATTATGTTAATGTAGTTTAGATCTCTAATAAAAATTGAGATTTCTCTTTAATTATAGATATAAAGCATATTGTTAACTCGGCACAGGCCTTTGTTGCCTATGTAAGCTCTTTCCTATCTGATACAGGAATTTTATACAGGAATAAAATTGTGATAGCTGAAGAGTTTTATTGTTTAGTATAGTTCTATATTTTGTTGTTTGTTTTTAGTAAGTATATTATATGGTTTCTTGAATTGTATAAACTTTATTGCTCAAGATTCTATGTAACTGTTTTGAATTGTATTCAAAAGGAAAAAATAAATTGAATTGAATTGAATTATTTATGATCACAAATCATACAGGTATGACTAGGAGAGAGTAGCATATTGAGCCCAAAGCTGCTCCTCTCCCAAGTATTAAAAACATTTCCAAATATAGGTTATATTTCACTTACAAGAATTTTATATATTTATTTATTTTATTTATAATTTTTACAAAGAGAATTCAAGTGTAAGTTTATTGGTCCTCAGTAAAATTAAAAAAACAATATTACTGACTAGCAGGTAACCCATGCTCCGCAAGGATGAATTTTAAAAGTGCACTAACTGAAAATCTGACGTAATGTAATCTTGGAAAATTTAAAATAGGCCTATAATCATCCTCTGTTAATTAAGAATATTTATGCAAAATTTCAAGTTAATCAGTCCAGTAGTTCAGACGTGATGATGCGTGAAACATAATTTTCCTATCCCGTACGCCAGTTTTTCCTTTATTATAGTATAGATTATTGATAAATGATTTGATTTTTTCAACATATCAAGTGGCCGAGGAGAAATACACTTTTTTATTTTACTATCATAAATGTTGAAAAATCAATTCAACTTAGCTGAGAGCTCGATTTTTTCAAAGATATCCAATATAAAGCAGGCCCACTTGAAAAATATTTTTGTCATCAAGAATAATAATCTTTCTTATGGAGGACAATTATGGCATAAAAGATATTCAAATTATACACCCTTATAAGTGTAGTAGGATGATTCATCAACCCGATGCTGAAATAACCATGAATATCTCTCGAAATGAATAAATAATCTAGGCAAATTCATCAAGTAGCATTCCTAAATCGGTAGAATAACCTTTCAAGGTCATTCTACCAAATTCTGGATAAGAAAAAGTTGACTTTTCTATTCATATTCATAACGAGGAACGAATAGGTGTTCATCCTTGATAAATATCTGATCACAAACTGGTTTCAAAATCAACTATCTGGTATTTCAATCAACTATCAAAGTGTTGAGCATCATCGAAAACTATTTTTATTCTTAAATTAACTATAAAATTAGAAGGATTTTAGCTCAATAGAATTTAAATAGCTAATTACATTCATTCATTTGAAGATTTCCGACAGAATTCCAAGAGATTCGCTTTCTATTTTAAGAATGCCTAAATCCTGATCAAAAAATTCAATGTTGGGCCATTTCATGTACAGAGTTACTAAAATATAGTTATAATGTGAGGGCACATAATGTACTATTCTCGAATATTCTTTATTATTTATTCATACTATAAGTACATCATCGGAATGATTTTTTTTCAGCACTACAGCTCAATATGAGCTTTGGCCGCCTCCACTACAGCTCTCCACGCTTCTCGGTCCTCTGTTAATTGTCTCCATCCTCTATAGTTTCCTATAGGGGAAGGAAAAATAAGGTGACCTTGTGCTATTAGGTTAATTAAAATAGGTTATCGAAATAGGTTAAAGCTGGGTTTACACCATAGTTATTAAAACAAAATGTTAATTATGTTAGTAAATAGTGTAAAATAAATGTTAGTTATTAACAAAATGTTAATAACTTAATCCTTATAGATTCTACTAGATTGAACGGAACTTGACAAACACATATGTTCATCATGTGTATGATAAGTTATGTTCAATCTAATAGAATCTATAAGGATTAAGTTTGTTAACAAAATCAACATTTTGTTAATAACTTTGTGTAAACGCAGCTTGTAGTTCTTGTAGTTCTTCATTTCACAAAATTTTCAGTCCTTAAATATTTTTACAAAGTAGATTTTATTTAGATGTTTGAAGACCAAACATAGAAGAAATATTTCACATAATTTTAACCAAAATAGGAAATATTGACATATTAAAGAAACAATTTTGAAGGAGTACCGAAAAGCAATTTCATCACTTAAATTCTAATGAAGTATGAACAATTAATTAATATTCTTTAAAGACCTATTCGTTAACCTATTTAACGTTCGTTATAAATAATAATTGTCTTCAATAAGAAAGATTATTCTTGATGTCAAAAATATTTTTCAAGTGGGCCTGCTTGATATTCGTTAACTCAATTCAAGAATACTAGCAAAATAGCTCCTGACTGTTGTTATACAAACAATCCTTCATAGCTTTTCAGCGAAATAAATTAGTCCAAATAACTGGAAAATCATTCAACTAATTAGGCGAAAATGTGCTATTAGCAGCGAAGATATTAGTCAGGTATACTACTTGATAAGCAGATGAGATCACAGTGGCTTCCTAGTACTATAACTCAATGGAAAATTACTAAGATCGTAAGTGTACTCTAAATATTAATCTCTTAAACAGTCCCTAATTGCACGCGTCACCTTATCTAACAAATTTCAAGTATATCCACTACAAAAATCTACATCATGTAATATTGGATAGATAGTTTGAATCAGAGATTAATCATTTTTCGCTATTCACATTGATTATTTTTACTGCTACTATCTTGGCTTTATTGAACAAGGATTTAATCATAGCCGATACGAAAAACTATCAAGGGTGATACATTCTAGTCTAGTGACAGTCTCGTATACAGAATAAAGTAGCCGAGAATCGTATAAGTTTGAATTAACGAGAGAGAAATTGTAATTTGATCTCTTAATTTGAGAATTATAAATTGATAGTATTCATCACTATCAAATAATTTGGTAATGATTGAGCTAACAGGTTCTATTACGTCGGAAAACAATGTATATTTCCTTAATGCACATTTCCTCTAGAAATGAATAAGATATCACTGAGTATTGTCTGATAAACAAGAATTCAATGTCACCGGATAACAACGGTGTAGTATTTGCGGTCTGACGTTTGTATATAAATAAATAAGCAGGATCAATTTCTGTAATTGCTCAATTTCCATTCACTAGCGCACCTCACCTTTTGAATAATTTACAGATCGTGAAAATGACAGAGAGGAAATACTACTATTGATTACACAGGAATTCTGAACTTGGACATTGGAGAAGAAAGGTTGAAAATGAGAAGATTATTTTTTAACGTGAAAGATGGATAGATTATTGTGTTTTGAAATTCGTAGACTAACTCTACCTAATTTGACTCCAAAATTCTTCAGTTCATTACAATAGTTTAAATTACATCAACTTGACAGATATTTTTAGAATTTCATCTCAATTTAATAGAGATTGATGCAGAATTGAAAACCGACAACTTTGTAATATGTAAAACATAATTTATTCGTTGATATAATTACAAATCATATGAATATGATCGGGATAGAACAACAGGCATAGCCCAAAACTATTCTGTTCCCAAATTTTGATAAATAATGAAATGTCCGAAAAATAGGTTATGTTCTCACTGAGGAAATTTAAAGTTCAAAGTTTTGTCCAAGAGTATAAATTGACAAGAAATTTTGAATTTAGAATGATTAAAATACCAAATTTTGTACTTGATATCACCGCACTTTGAATAAATTAAGTTATTTCAGAAAATTTTGAAGCCAAAAATATACACACAACTTTCAACTAGGCACAGCTGAAATATTAACTGTTCATTCTCGTTTAGAATAATCAATTATATTTTATTAAGCAAGAAATTACATTTTTCAATGAGTTCATTAACTTGACTTTCATCAAAAAATTAACTTGAAATTTTCGTTTTCCAGGCTATGGGAACCAAGTGTTTCGTCTAGGGCCGACCACTGGCCTACTCTAAATAAATAGGTAATGTAATATTGTGAATAAATATTTCAAAGATATCTCAATCGGATGAGACAGTTGTACATTGCAGCAATTTTACAACAGTAATACTTGTAATTTTGATATTATAGTACTCTAATTCATTGTAGTACTGTATAACAAGCTTGAAAATTGAACTTCGAGAATGAGTAGAATTCTTTATTATACTTGTTTATCATATTATCGATGAAGATAATATTAGAAAATTTGTTTCAGAAAAAGGTCACATTTTATTTATCAATAGAAGACGAAATTTGGAAATACGTAAAAAAGTATGAGATTTTCAAATTGAATGAAAAAGACTAAGAAATTGTCAAAAAACCACTGATTTATTGATAATTAGAAAGACCGGTTTCGGTTATTACACCATTGTCAATCTCTAATAAACTAAGATTTTCAACATGAAACATCTAAAAAGAAAAATCATCACATTGGAAATCATTTGTTTTCAACAACTTTGTGTTTTTTGTTTAATTTTCCAAAATGATCAGCCTCCTTGGACACTTTAACTGGCCTCTTATTATTATTGATTTGAGATTTTCCTGACATGAATATTCCATTCCAACTCCTTCGACAGAAAAAAACAGAGCCACATTCATACCATGGAGCAATGATAAGTTCCGTGAAAGATAAGTTGAGTAACGTATCCTGAGGCCTCAAACAGAAAGGGTGGCAGATACACATTATACTATTTCATTTCCTGTGTTGAATATTCAGCGTGTAACTCTATTATTCCAACCACATGTAACCTGATTCAAATCGCGAAATTGAACAGACATGGCTCGATGAGCGAACTAATTCAGCATTGACCGTCAAATCGCACCAAAATTACTGTATGTGGCATTGACATTGAGAGAAACTCCACACGGGATCCGAATCAATCAAACTTTTGCTCAATTTTCAGTTATTAATGAAATTTTATCACAATTATTGGAAGGAATAAAGTAATTAATCAAGATTAGTTACAAGATTGATCGCCAAAACTTTTGAGATATCGAAGACATTGACATTGGAACGACCTTGACAATGAAATGACCTTGATCAACCTTGACTTGGCCAATTTGATATTTCATAGCTTTTGTCGTGGAGAATTCCAGCCTTTTCAGTACATTTGCGCATTGATATGGCACTTAAAATTACTACTGGAAATTACAATATTATGTAACAATAATTATATTATATTAGTTTCATGTGATGGAAAGTTCCAGAATCTTCTTGAGAGATCACTCTCATGATATAAGATAGGCTATCTTAATAACTATTACAGTCATGATATAATGTACTTGTGAATGTTGTGACGACAATGAAGTAGAATTTTGCATTAGAAAGTGAATAATATTTTCATGATTTACTAAAGCTGATCTGATATAGACTTGAAAATTAAAATAATACGTCACAAAGTATTTATTCCAGAAAATTCAAGAGAATTGATTCAACAGCTTCAACATCGACCAATAGGGCCTATCACGGTTAAATAGATGTAATCATTAAGTCAGATGGAGTAACAAGAAGGTTTTTGTCTTCTAATTGGGTTTCAATTTTTTCAAGTTTTTGATTTGTTATGTGATCAAATATTAGGAATAATAGAATGATAGAAATATCATAGCATCCTGTACTTAAACAAAATGAAAATTTTTTGAGATTATTAAAATATAAACCGTACATAGTAAAAGTGAAAAAAAATCATTTCTCCAGGTAAAAACTCTCTCCACATTGCTCTTACATTTTCAACTGAGTTAATACTGAGTATATTCATACAAATAAATAGTTATGAAGCAAATATGCTAATATAAACCGTTTATTATATTAAAAGTGATCAAAAATCAATTTCTCAATTTGAAAACCTCGAGCACTTGAATTTTCAACAGAGTGTGAATTTTTAAACCCTTTTGTACGACAAATCAAATCGACTCAGAAAATCCGGTCCGCATATCCTGTCCATGACTCATGAAGTAACCACATCAAGTACGGTACCACACTACACTAGACTCCATAAATAAAACACGACCTAGACAACGCAGTCTGCAGACTAGAATGTGGATAAATTTTCTAAATAGGATAATGATAGTTGTTGAGAGTTATTCTAGGAACAACCAACCACAGCACGAATATAGACAGAGATGACTTCTTATAGAGGAAAGCAAAACTGGACTTGTTTCAGTTACTCTGGTATTAATTGCCAGTGGTTACAAGTACAGCCATACTACTTCAACTATTCAGTACTATAGTGAGGTCCACGTTATAATGGCAGTGGATAAAGATAGAAGAATAGCGATGCCGATTCTCTGCATTAAGTAATTATATTTTTACACTGTCAAAAAATAATTTGCATCGTTGTGGACCTAGAAAAGGATAGTACCACCGGCTTTGTTGAATGATAGACAAGGATAGCAAAACCAAAGTTGATCAAATACTGTCATTATAACGTGGACCTCACTATAGCCTTGGCCTTCCATACGGATTCACTTTAAACTTTCAGCATTGGTTGAATAAGAAGCATTGATGTTATTTGGAAGTAAGACTGACAGTTTAAAATAAATATCATTTTTGCATAATAAAGAGATTCGGCTCCTCTAGTTTGAAGTGAAGAGAGAGTATAGAATATAACTATTTTAATGACTAGTAGAAATGGAAAAGTTTAATTTCTATCAAAAATATAAAGAATGTGAATTATTATTTGTAATTACATTCTATATTATCTGTTCCCACCATACATACTGTTTACTGGTTTTAATTTAATGAATATAGGAGACACCACGTTAGAGATAATTTTCAACACCTCTTGACTTTTTATGATATTGACGAAAAAAGGTTGTAACTAGACTGTCAAATCGATATTCTAGGTAGCTTAAAGCAGGGAAACCAAACGAGATAAATGTTAATCAGGTACTTTGCACAATGCCAAGTACTGTTGTAAGTATATTTTGTTAAGTATCAGTATCAATATCAGTATCACTGAGTTAATATCACTACTGTATCAGAGTGGTTACAATGGAACCATTGGATGGTCTTTCATCCGGCTCCATTCAGAGGAACTGTGTCTTTATTGGCTGCAAATAGAACAGAATTTTTCTATACAATACAATTTTCTGCAAGATTTAATCTGATTTTTACCGTTCATCAGGTGCTACTACTGTTCGCTACAAAGTTCAAATTAGGGGCTTCCCTAAAAATAGTTATCCTAAGGAATAACATCACAATTTTCTATTCACTGAAACAATCGCAAATTATGCTTGGTATTTGATAAATAATTGTTCGGAGATAAAAATGTTCAGTCACTGTAAAAAAGCCTCAGAATTCTTGTCTATAACATATCCCAGGACACTGATTCCATAGAGAAACCAGTGTTTTCACATAATATCATTGGTATCGAAAAATGGTGGCAGGTCAAACATTCTGTACATAGGTCTGTCAATCACGTTCCATGCAAACTTAGATACACAAATCGATTCCAATACTTGAGTGTGTTTTGACTTATTGGATATACATTTATATCTAATTAAGTTTGTTAGACAAGATCCAATTCAAAGATTTGAAATCTAGAACCTTGCCCAAAAAGAGTAGGCAATATAGAGTTAGTAAGGATTTAACAGCAGCATAAACCTGGTCCCCGACTTTCTCGAATTCGAAAATAAATTATACCATATTTTTGTACCATTTTTGTACCTTTTTGTACCACCAAGAAAAAATTTTGTACCCCTCCCCATTTTGAAAAAAATGAATTTGAAAAGTCGGGGTACAGGTTTATGCCTCTCCCCGACTTGTTCAGATTTGAGCGAAAATTATACCATCATGTTCTCTGATTTTTGTACCATTTTGTACCACTAAAAAAAATTTTTGTACCGCCACCCATTTTGGGGTACAAGCAATTGAAAAGTCGGGGGCGGGACCCCGACTTCAGCAAAATGCAATGAAACCCATACCAAATTAAAGCTAGATTTTTGTACCTTTTTGTACCACCAAGAAAAAGTTTTGTACCCCTCCCCATTTTGAAGAAATTGCATTTGAAAAGTCGGGGTACAGGTTTATGCCTGTCCCCGACCTGAACAGATTTGAACGAGAATTATACCATTGTGTTCTCTAATTTTTGTACCATTTTGTACCACCAAAAAAAAATTTTGTACCACCCCCCATTTTGGGGTACAAGCGCTTGAAAAGTCGGGGGCAGGAACCCGACTTGAGCAAAATGCAATGAAGCCCATACCGAATGAAAGCTGGATTTTTGTACCTTTTTGTACCACAAAGGAAAATTTTTGTACCCCTCCTCATCAAAAGTTATTTGAGTTTGAAAGTTTTGTATCAAATCTTGTGATACAGAAGTGATTATATCCATTGTCTATAATCTACAGAGTATCATTTAAACCAATTAGAATGATACAAAACAGAAAATACTGTTGCTTAGACCACTAGAACTGGAATTAAGGTATTAATCATTGTCAATAGCAAACATGGAACCTTTTCTTCCCTTTCCAATTGGAAAATATTTTTGTACCCCTTTTATTTCGTGTTTTTGAGGTGTGAAGTTTAATTTCCATTACAGTGGAAAAATGATGAAAATATTATTGAAAACCGTGATAATAACGGTTCATTGATTACAGAAATACGTTTTTCACCTGATCTGAGAAAACATAATTTTGTACCCTTCTACATCATAAGTTACTTGAGTTTGAAAGTTTTGTATCAAATCTTGTGATACAGAAGTGATCATTTCTTTCTACAATATGTAACGTATCATTTGAACCAATTAAAATGATACAGAAGGGAAAAAACGATTATTTTGGCCACTGAAAGTAATATTTGGGTATTTATCATTGTTGATAGCGAAAATGGAACCTCTTCTTCCCTTTCCAATTGGAAAATATTTTTTTACCCCTTTTATATCGTGTTTTTTGAGGTGTGGAGTTTAATTTTCATAACAGTGGAAAAATGATGAAAATATCATTGAAAACCGTGATTAAAACGGTTCATTGATTACAGAAATACGTTTTCCACCTGATCTGAGAAAACATAAATTTGTACCCCTCCTCATCAAGTTATTTGAGTTTGAAAGTTTTGTATCAAATCTTGTGATACAGAAGTGATTATATCCATCGTCTATAATCAACAGCGTATCATTTGAACCAATTAGAATGATACAAAACAGAAAATACTGTTGCTTAGGCCCCTAGAACTAAAATTAAGGTATTAATCATTGTCAATAGCAAAAATGGAACCTTTTCTTCCCTTTCCAATTGGAAAATATTTTTGTACCCCTCTTTTTTCGTGTTTTTGAGGTGGGAAGTATAATTTTCATTACAGTGGAAAAGTGATGAAAATATCATTGGAAACCGTGATTAAAACGGTTCATTGATTACAGAAAGACGTTTTCCACCTAAACTGAGAAAACATAATTTTGTTCCCCTCAGCTTCAAAAGTTATTTGACTTTAAACGTTTTGTATCAAATTATCACGTCTTATTAGCAGATAAAATTCTCAATCTTCACATCGATATCAACACTGATAAAATCTAATAATTTGATGATCTATCTCGATCAAAACTGTTAGAAAATGATCGAAAAGTATTTTATTGGATTGGAACAAGCTCTTACTGATTGCTGACCAAACGTAGTGAGGTCTATGTTTCAACTAGGGATGGGTATCGAAAGATAAAACATCGATGTTTTGAACATCGATGTTTTTTTCATCCTAACATCGATAAGTGAAAATCATCGAACAGTAAACATCGATGTTTTTGAACATCGATGTTTTTAAACATCGTTTAATGCCCTACGTTTTCATGGATGATACTATTCCAGTCAATATAGACATAAAAAAGGGGGTGTGCTTACAATTTATATTGTAGTTCTGATTTTTTAATACATTATTTGGGTACATAAGAGAAGTCCAGAACCAATTTCTTCATGCAAGATTTCCTTGTGCTAGATACAAGATAGCCCAAAAACCTCGTTTTTTCGGCTCATTTTCCAGTTTTCAGCTATTTCTGCCAAATCTCTCCAGATTATATAATTCTGAAAAAATGAGATCACTCGGAACTCTCTATCTCCAATGAGTACTTTGTTATAATTTTTCAAAAATGAGTAAAATTTGAAGAAAAAATCAATTTTGATGAATTTTAGTTTTTAATCAACAATATCTTCCAATTGTTACAATTTAGATGTATATTTCAAAATCCCTCTAGGCGTATTTTTGTGCTATACAATCTGAGATCAGGTAGAGCGCTCTATGTCATATAGATTTCCAGGTACACCTGACAACAATGCTCCTTGTATTGTGGAAAACACCTAATTTTCAGCTTCAACCATCATCACCATCTACTTTGTCCTCACATTGATATTTCGCACAATGACATAAGTTCATGGGTAAGAATCACCGGTTAGATGCACTTAATTTCAGTATTTCCTAGTAGAGGCACGCTTAAGGACACCTCAACGAACAAAATTTCAAACACTTATAATTACAAAGCACACTTATAATTTACTTTTGACACAATGCTCAGATTTCATCGTACTACACTTCATTCTTCTCGGCTCGCCAAGGCGGTTCAAAACCATGCATCAACAGTCAAATTCGGTCAAAAATAGAAAATTTATTGTTGAGTGTAGGTACTTATTCATATTCAATACATAAGCAATGGCCAATTTCTATATTCAAAGCTATGTATCTCGGTAACCCCTTATTATAAAAATTATTACTTACAAACAATAGAATGTACAATAAATGTACAATAGAATTTTCTATTTCATCTGCTGTAAACAATTCATGGAAAAATATGTTCGTAAAGTGAGATTTGATTGTTGAAAAAAATCCGGAAATTGTAGATATTTTTCTCATATTAACGTATTTGGCAGTTCTATGATAGCGAAAAGTGATTCAAGATGGATTTTAGGCGACTGAGCTCGTAGAGGATGAATTTATCTACAATTTGTAATCAATCGTAAGTTTCTATGATGTATCAGACTCGTTTTAGAAACTCTTGATCAACAGTAAAATTACGAAAAAAATGTAAAAACTGAAATCGCCATTTTTAAAATCTTAACTTCCAAATTGTTTTGGAATCGAAAGTATTATTTATTGGAGTGGGTAGAGGGGGACAATTTTCACATTCTCACTAGATTTGGAATTTTATCAGAAGTATTTCACAAGACATGCAACTTTGAATATAGAAATTGGTCATTTTCTGTGTATTGGAATATGGGCTTAAGTACACTCAACAATAAATTTTCCATTTTTCGACCGAATTTGACTTATTATGCATGATTTTGAACCGCCGTGACGAACCGAGAAGGATGAAGTGTAGTACGATGAAATCTGAGCATTGTGTCAAAAGTTATGTGTTTGAAATTTTGATCCTTGAGGTGTCCTTAAGCGCGCCTCTCCACTAGGAAATACTGAAATGAAGTGTATCTTACGGGTGATTCTCATAGAACATAATCTCAAGAACTTATGTCGTTGTGCGAAATATCAATGTGAGGACAATGTAGTTGGTGATGATGCTTGAAGCTGAAAATTAGGTGTTTTTCACAATACAAGGAGCATTGTTGTCAGGTGTACCTGGAATATGAGATAGATCGCTATACCTGATCTCAGATTGTAGAGCACAAAAAGAGCTTCTAAAGTGACTACAATTTTATCTGGAGCTATTGTTCCAATATTTCAACAGTTACTAACTGGAATCACAGCAATTTTGGACTTGTGGTATTCAAGTAACAGTCTTTCGAATAATTGAAGTCAGGTTGTGAATAGAAAGATACATCAACTCTAGTTCACAAGATTTGTCATCTTCATGGTTTAGTCTGAAACCTCTCGGGATATCCTTGAGGATTCGGTCTTGAAATTTCACCCTAAGCTAATTTTAGCAATCATTGATACTCATATCGTATTCATTCAATACCTGATAGATTTTTTAGGAAATGAAAATGGATTAAGTTTTTTTATATGGATATCTGCACTCCTTACAATACGAGGACCTCTTTTCCAGAGCTAGATTAATTAGTGTTAAACACATGTTGAGGAAATAATTGTAGTAATAAAAAACTCTTTCTTCCTAAGAAACGAAGAATCCGACCTCTTATTCAATTCTAAATAACTAACTATCTAACCTTGACACGGGCCACAGAAGTAATGTAAATCTTCAAGAGTATCCAACAGTCTCACATAAAAATACAGAGGGCCTGATTGAAAAATAAAAATAGCAATCTGCAGGAAATCAAAACTTATGCGAGATCTTTCAGAAGAGTGATCTATATTCACAAAAAACACTAAACAGAATACTACACTAAATATGATAGAGATAATGATTGTAATTCTGTTATTATTGCTTATTGCTCTCAAGATAATCCTCTTCAAACAAAAAAAAAAAAACTTGTATCAAATTAAAAAATTAGAATTGTTTTTACTCTTTAGTTGGGAAAAACATCGGATGACCGATGTCTAGGTAAAACCATCGATTGGTGAAAAAGATCAGCTGGTATTTTTTAAAATCTTTTTGACCAATCATATATTAGATTCTAGGCCTACACTGCGACGTTGCAATATCGTGGGCCGCGGCCTTGTATTAGAGTGGCTGTGACTGAGTTCATTAACATTTTCAAGTAAATTTTTTATTCATGATTCATCTCATACTTGTGGATGAGAAAACTGTTTGAGGTCTACTGTTCACAGAACTACTAGTATTAAAATTGACAAATAACCTCTCTCATCTTGTTTCACAATCTCTATATTTAAAAAACTAGCAGGTAACCCGTGCTTCGCAAGGGTCTTTCTTAAAACTTGCCATGCTACCAATTTCTCCTAAATCGGTTGGATAGCTATTTTTCACCTATTAACCTAAGGAAAATTATCGGCTCCAACGTAATAGATTCTTGATAAACTATGAATGGATCTATCGCCTATGAATGAGAAATCCAGTTTTCAGAGCAAACCAACTTATAATCTTCAGAAGAATTTTGGCAATATACTATACAAATACACAAAGAACAATACCTTACACACTTAAGCATCTAAAATCATTACGAGCTAAATACTTATCCACTTATGTAGTTGAAAAAACAATGGCTATAGGCTTGTATACACAAGAAATAATTATAGACAAAATAGAACACTATAAACTGTTCAAAACTCAATTTAAAACATTAATAATTAACTTAAACAGAAAAATATTCAGAGAGCACAAAATTAGAACACACAGCCAGCCATCATTTTTAGAGAAGAAGGACGCCTCCTAGCAAAGAGCAAAAGACACCTCAAAACAGTGACGACTTCACGGACACGTCACCAAAAAATTATAAATTACAAGTTTAGAATTCACATTTTACATTTGTTCTCAATAAAACTTTATTTTGAAACTGTTATTTTAAATTTATATATCATCTCCATTTAAATAATCCATTTATCTGTTAATTCTGTCAACTCAGCCTCGGTGACACCATGGAACATGCAACACAATCATTTAAAATAAATTCTCAGTCAAAAAGTTGTCCGTATATCGATTACTCTGATATTTACTATAAAGTTTTATAGATCTCGAATTGAAGATTCGATTCCAATCGAGAAAAAAATGTAATATTACAAACTTGACGTAATGAAATCTAGAAGAATTCAAAATAGGCCTATAAGAATCCTCGGTTGATTAAGAATTTATATGCTGCATTTCAAGTAAATCAGTATGACCACCTTTCAATTGAAAAAAGAAGTTGGATTCAAAACGGCGGAAAAAATTTGGGTGTGACGGAAAACCTGTTTTTATCATTCGAAAAGGATCCCCAATCATACCTATCTTCTAATTTCCTTTCAAGAGAAATCTTCTGCTGATCCATACAAACTGGAAGCATGACAAATAATTGAAGACTTGACAAACTGAAAACTTGATGTAATCAAATCTTGAAGAATTTAAAATTGGTCTATAACCACCCTCGGTTAAGCAAGAGTCTATAATGCAAAATTTCAAGTTAATCAGTCCAGTAGTTCTGACGTGATAATGCGTCAAACATAATTTCCCTATACTTTACATATGTATAGGCTACGTTTATAATCCGGTTGTTTCCTTTATTATAGTATAGACGATGATACTATCTATACTATATTTCCCTTTCAGAGGGAGTTTTGACAACCCACAAAACTCATTTTTTATCTGGAGATATAACGAAAAGGTGCATATGACCTTATTTTTTGCTCAGCTTGCCAAAATACCCCTCAATCCAATATTAAAATTTTCGACTGACTGTAAATTGAGTCAGTGATTCTATCAGGGCTCGAATAATTTTGAAATTTTAGTTAATTAAAAATGGAAGAATATAATTTCTTTATGTAAATAACAACACCTTCATTCAAAGTCATATTAACTGCATGCGTTTTCATATTGCCGATACAGCATTGATGAAACTGTAGACGTTTATTTAGCACTAACTTTAGACGTTTATTTGTCACAAAAATTGTTCCAGCTGAAAAATTAATAATCCATGCCACGTGTAGGCCTAAACATTGCATCAGGAAACGAAGTTTCAAAACTATGTTTTTCAGGTAGAAAGCAATATAGAAACAGATGTTCCTTTTCTAATTTCGACCATATGATTTGGTGATTTTTTAATGAAATCGAATGTACCATTAATGAAATTTAAACATTAATTCTGAAAAATCTAGAAGGAAAACTAAAATTTGGGCCTCCAGGTGCACGAGATTGATATTTTTAGAATCTATGTGCAAAATTTGGAGATCTAAATCATTCCCGTTTTTCGGGTATGCAATCCACAAGTTGTCATGTTTTGATGCGAACAAACAAACACACGAACAAACACAACCCTACTCTCCCTTGTTATATAGATGAATGTCTGTTTGTGTGTTTGTTTGTAAGTTTGTTAGTTTGTTTGTTCCCTATGGACTTAAAAACTACTACAGTACTTGACAGAACGGCATGAAACTTTGGGGATATGTTGTGTGAATATTGGGGATGGTTTCTGACCAAAAATTTCAATAGGGGGACTAATAATTTATTAATAATCTCTATACTTATAAAAGGCTAAGCCCCGACAGACTGAAATCACACCACAGCCCAAACTACTGAGCCTAAAAACTTGGAATTTTGCACGATTGTTTATGATAGCCTGAAAACATCCACTAAAAAAGAATTTTCAGAAATTTGCCCCCCTGAGGGAGCTGGGCCCCCCCCCCAAATTTTGTTCTTTTTAGCCGCTCATTGCACAGCAAAGTCATGAGGAACTTTTTTGTTCAGCTACGAAAGAAAATTAGATCTATGCAGAAAAATTTCGATCAGGAGCACAGGGGGGTCCAGGAGAGGGCATTTTTCGAAAATTTTGATTTAAAATCACACTACAGCTCAAACTAATGGGCCTACAGACTTAAAACTTTGCACAAATATTCTTCAAACATGCTAGATGCGCACTAAGAACGGATTTTGAGATATTTTGCTTCTAAGGATTTTAAAGGATAAAAAAGGATCCTATTAAGTAAGCTTATGGTAAGGTGAACTCCATATGGAACTGAGATAATTGACACATGACATTCTAACATATGTTGTAATCATTGGAAAGCTTAAAACAATTTCATCAATTAGCTGATCGAATTGATTTTGCATTGATTGAGAGCGCGAGCTTACCACGTGTTTGTTCCATCGTTGTATGCTTGGCCAGTCCGGTTTGTGCCTTCTATCAGCTGTATATGGAGTCTCATACACTCCGATTAGAACAGAGCACAAAGGTTTTCTTTGGTTAGGAGTTTGTTGATAATTCTTTTTGCAAATTCAAATTTTATTGCCGTCAAAAATCACATTGAAAACTTTCTTAATAGACAACAAGATTACAGAAACAAAATGCCAAACATATACCGACATTTATTTGTAGCACGGCCAGAAAAATACAAACTTGAGTAATAGCCGTGAGTTTATTAAATATAACTTAATAAATATATTTTTTGTTAATATTTTGTGAATAAAAATTACGAGTTGATGAGAGATGCAAGTAATTCCTCATATTTGATCCGAATGGTTATTCATAATACTGTAGTCGGGGTCACTGCTATCAAAATTTTTTTATTCTGTATGGTAGCTAATAAATTCCATACGTATTGATTGTCCATAATGTATCCAGTGTCCATAATGGAAGTAATTGAACTACTCAAAATTAATGGCTTACTGGTCCCTCATAGATTTATAGTATTCCTGGTGATTGAGCCTGTCTTTTTCAGCGTTGTCTATTAATAATAAAGCTTAATTTACAACTAGCTTACCCAGCGAACTTCGTAACGCCAATGTATCTAATGTTACACTTGACTTTATTTGGTGAATCATGAAATTCATCTGACAATCAACATGTTCATTTACATCTCAATACGGACTTCCTATGTGCTTAGTCATGCAGCATTCATTATTCCGAAAACATATTATTCTTCTCAATCAATTGGTAGTAATATCTATCAGTAAAGTTTTCAATTAAAAAAAAAGGTTATATAAGTGTTCCTAAGAAAAATATTCAATGTTTTCATAGCTGTAGATTGTCGATATATGGTCCAGGAAATATGCGATGTACAATGAATGACACAGAATTTCATATTCTTTCCATTTTAGGATGAATATAAGCTAAGCTAAATTAAAAAAAATTAAATTATTCTTTCATTCTTCATTAATTCATGAATGCAATATGAATACTATACATATATACTATACTATATATATATATACTCTCTTTCATTAGGTGAATAATTTTTTTCAACATTTTTCAGTTTCTCAATGATAGTGAAAATTCACTCAATGGGAGTGATAATTATTTGTATAGGTCTTCTAAGGAGCCATTATCAACAGCTGGTACCAATCAACTACACTTAAACTCGAAACTACCGTTTTAATACCAGTACACAATAATTTATCACAGGGTGATATGTTTCTTACAGCTGGTAACTTTAGATGCTAAATCATATTATCACAATATGATCTTGAATCATGATCATCTTTTCGTTCTTCAGTAGCCGCTCGGCCGAAAATTTCGAAAACATATATCTGTAAAATGGATTAATAAATAATAATTATTATTAGCCCCCCTATCAAAATTTCTGTTCAGAAACCATCCCCAATATTCACACAACATATTCCCAAAGTTTCATGCCGTTATGTCAAATAGTTTTCAAGTCTACAGGGAACAAAAAAACATAGAAAGAAACCTACAAACAGACATTCATTTTTTTATAAATAGATTTCCATTCGGCTCAAACAAAAGCCTCTCTAAATGAAGGTAGAATGATAAGGATTCAGTTCTGTTGCTTTAACATTTTTTCAAATCACTTTTTCAATCACAAATTTCATTACGTCAAGTTTTCATATTTTGTCAAGTTTTAAAATAGATCCTTGCGAAGCACGGGTTCTTGCTAGTTATTAATAAATTTCACAGACCTATGTTTTGGAATCGCCGAAGCTTGATAATGCCAAAAGATAATAATGTTTCAAGATCACAAAAATTAGCTTCCTTTTTCCAAGCCTGAATAGCGGAGTGCATGGACCTTCTGATTCTGATGCTATAGGTTACAGGTTCAAATCCCGTCACAGTCAACTTTTTTCCTCCAAATTTTCTACTGTATTAAAGTTTTATTTTACAATATTTTTGGTTGGACTTCCATAGAAACTCTTTCCCGTATGTTCTGTGTTTGACCTGCGAAAAAAATAATACATATGCAAAGAAAAATAAGTAAATAAAGTGTATTGATGTTAGAAACATTCAATGCGTGAAGAAAAATCTTATCAACGATTCAACAGAGAAAATAAGTTTCTTCATGTATTAATAATATTTTAAAGTTTATAAATTGATAGAATTGCAATTGATATTATTGAAAGTCGCCGTTACTCAAGGTTGGTTGAAACAGCTATATCTAATATTTAAATTGAATTTAATTTAATTCAATTTCCTGGACCATTCATTGACAATCAACAACTATGGAAACATTAAATTCATCTTTGAAACACTGATTCGACCTACTTATTTTTTTTAATCCAATACTTTACTGATAGAGATATTACTACCAATTGATTGAGAAGAATATGTTTCCGGAATAATAAATACTGTATGACTAAGCACATAGGAGATGTTCGTAAATGAAAATGTGGATTGTCAGATAAATTTCACCAAATGAAGTCAAGTGTGACATGAGATACATTGACTTTTTGGCGGTACGAAGTTTGCCGGGTAAGCTAGTGCTACATAAAATATTAATGGTATGTATTCTATGATACATTAAATCATCAATTTCTGTACTGCTCATGAACTTTTCATTATTTCAGTCATCACATAATTACAAACACATTCATACATCTTGAGAAGAAAATGCTTTACCTGAAAAAATGTTATGAATATCAATCAAATATTGAAGATGAAGTCTAGCCAAGTCCATCCAATTAATATTCAGTCTTGATCATTGAGATTCTTTAAAGCTCCCCATTTATAAACTTGTGTATTTCAGCTATTTGAGAATACAATCATGGAGTAGGCCTACCTGACTCGGTGAGCATTGACTCAATGGGAAGCATTGATGTTATTCATAAGGAATTTACGTACAGCTATATTCAGAATTATTAATTTTGCATTATTGTTGATTGGAATTTGATATGTTTTAGAAGCAATAATGATTATCCTAGAAATCATTCATCATTTTTTCTAACCCAACAATGAAATGATGAGCTTAATCAATTGGAATCATTTTGAAATATACTTACAAATGTGTATGAATTAGTAGTATGAAAACCATATTTGTAAACTTTACAAAAAATATTATTATTTTTGGTCACAGAAACAACAATCAAACTTCTATGGACTCAGTAAGTCCAGTAGATTATTATAATGTTTAAAAAAATTAAATATCTCGAAATTAACGATTAGAGTTTTTTGATATAGGGAGACAATAAGCAGGCAAACAAAGGCTAGTAACCCTCCGATAGGTGTGAAAAATGAGTTCCGGTGACTAAACTTTACCGGATTGGACGTTTAATTGTATGCAGAAGCATATAATTATGCACCATTACTATCGCTCTCCTCTGAAAATAGGACAGGTTCTGTTTTCTGGCAAGATTTTTCTTTCACCGTTGACAGTCTGAAAACTTACATTTATTTAAAAGGCACATATTATTGTTTTAATAAATAATCATAATTATACAGAGTTAAAGTGTAAATTTAGTTCAGTATTTTATTAAAGAAATTGTTGGATAATTCATCAATAATAATGTACAGTTGAAGTGTAAATGTAGTATAATGTATGTTGTATTAAAAAAAAATTTAATATTGTTACTATCACGCTTATAACAAGTCAAAAGTATTTATGTTTTTATAAGTAGTTTTTACATTTTTAACTCAATTGACAGGTATGTCTTATTGAACTAATTGTTTTTATGAATAATCATAATTTATGATACAGAGTTGAAGTGTAAATCTAGTTCAGTGTTTTATTGAAGAAATTGTTGGATGATTCATGGATAATCATGTACAGTTGAAATGTAAATGTAGTTTAAATGTATGTTTTATTGAATAAATTATTTTAAAGATATTGTTACTTACGCACTTAAAACAACTTATAAGTATTTTTTACATTTTTAACTCAATAGACAGATATGTCATATTGAACGTATTGTTTCCATCAATAATCATAATTTATGATACAGAGTTATAGTGTAAATCTAGTTCAGTGTTTGATTGAAAAAATTGTTTTAAAAATATTGTTACTATCGCGCACCAGCACATCAATATAACTTTTCTTTATTGTATCTTAGTAGATTCATAGTAGAATTATTTAAGACGATTCATATTACATTACAAATCATAGAAATCAAAATCAACTAGGTTCTACTGCAAATAAATTCTCTCTACCAATTTGGTGTCCACAAGAATAATTAATGATTTTATTTTTATCACCAGAAGTATCATGATTTTTAAAGCATTGAATTCATTTGTATTGTTATCATTAAGATTTGAAGACATTATAAGCAATAACATTTTTTAATTTCAAAAATTATATGAATTGGCTTGTATTGTACTGTACAGAGTAATTCACTTGAAGTGTTACATTAGGTAACTTATAGGCGTTTGTTTTACTTTTTACAAAAGTACAAATTCCTTTCTTTTCTGTGACTGACAATGTACATGCTATTTGAATTTTAAAAATATTTTCCATTTCCCAGAATGTCGGGAAAAATTTCTTTTAAAAGGCAATATCCAAATTCATGTTTTTGGATTTCACGTGAAATTTTGAGACATTTTTGATCTTTTGATTTTTTTATAAAGTTTACCGTTTTGGATGTACATTAATAATAAGCCACAAAGAATAATAGCAGTAAAAATTTCTAAAAGTTTTTCTCCAATCCAAAACCATACATTCTATACAAAGACTCTACACAAAGTGTCCGGCTACTCTCTGAGAATATACTTTTGAGGGCTAATGTTTTCTTAAAAATGTATAGGAAATTTCTCACAAACACTTGCTGGAAATTTTCAATTACCGTGAGAAACATGACAAGACAATTCATTAGATTTCAATTTCACATCTGCGATTTGATTTATCAATACTGGTTAGTACAGCAAAAAAATCAAGTTAAATCCCTTAAAGCACAGAGAAATCATTTTCAGAATATTTTACTCATCAACTTGATTATCCCTGCGGTTGAGAATTTATACCTAAATCCTTTGACAGTTTTCTCTAGAATCTAGTTCTCTGGGTTTATTCCAAGTCAATCTTCCATGAGACCTAATGAAAATCAAAACACCCAAGGTTCAACAACATGAAATTCATAGTGATAAATCTGCTTTGTAAGAAAGCAGCTCAGAATTTTATGTAGAGATTCTCCAAATGAGTCATATTCTTGATGAGCGAATAAGCAACTACAGATTGTATTCTCAGAAAGCTGAAATACACTAGTTTATGAATGGGAGCTTTAAAGAATCTCGATGATCAAGACTGAATATTAATTGCATGGACTTGGCTAGACTTCATCTTCAATATTTGATTGATATTCATTACATTTTTCTGGTAAAGCGTTGTCTTCTCAAGATGTATGAATTTGTTTTGTAATAAAGTGATGACTGAAATAATGATAAGTTCATGAGCAGTAAGGAATTGATGACTATTATTTGTTATTATAATTTTCACCATTCATATATTATTGTGCTAGAATAATAACAGAAATGAACATTATAGATTACAACTATATAATTCATTGAGTTCGAAAATTTCAAAGAGTCCAAAGTTTTGTGACAGGAAGAATAATATAGTGATTTTAGTTCTTTTTTCTAAAGAGCCTGTTTAATATTTTGTGAGAATAAAAGTTGCAAATTATGACAATGTTCATAATGCTCTTATTGATTGATTTCCAATACATTTGAGTGCTTCAAATAATTTCATGTCTCATACAATACATACCATTATTATTTTTTTTACATAGCATTGTAAAACAAGATGAGAGGGGTCCATCATTTCCATCAGTTTTGATCCAACTATATCATCAAATTATTAGATTTTAATGTGTTGATGTGAAGATTGAGAATTTGTCTGCTAATAAGTCGTGATAATTGTAGATAGGAATGATCACTACTGTATCACATGATTTGATACGAAATATCCAAATATTACTTTCAATGGCCAAAAGAATAGTTTTTTCCCTTCTGTATCATTTTAATTGGCTCAAATGATACGCTACATAATGTAGAAAGGAATGATCACTTCTGTACCACAAGATTTGATACAACACTTTCAAACTCAAGTAACTTATGATGTGGAAGGGTACAAAATTATGTTTTCTCAGATCAGGTGAAAAACGTATTTCTATAATCAATGAACCGTTTTAATCACGGTTTTCAATAATATTTTCATCATTTTTCCACTGTAATGGAAATTAAACTTCAAACCTCAAAAACACGAAATAAAAGGGGTACAAAAATATTTTCCAATTGGAAAGGGAAGAAAAGGTTCCATTTTTGCTATTGACAATGATTAATACCTTAATTCCAGTTCTAGTGGTCTAAGCAACAGTATTTTCTGTTTTGTATCATTCTAATTGGTTTAAATGATACGCTGTAGATTAGAGACAATGAATATAATCACTTCTGTATCACAAGATTTGATACAAAACTTTCAAACTCAAATAACTTTTGATGAGGAGGGGTACAAAAAATTTTTCTTTGTGGTACAAAAAGGTACAAAAATCCAGCTTCCATTTGGTATGGGCTTCATTGCATTTTGCTCAAGTCGGGGTCCAGCCCCCGACTTTTCAAGCGCTTGTACCCCAAAATGGGGGGCGGTACAAAATTTCTTTTTGGTGGTACAAAATGGTACAAAAATCAGAGAACACAATGGTATAATTCTCGTTCAAATCTGTGCAGGTCGGGGACAGGCATAAACCTGTACCCCGACTTTTCAAATGCAATTTTTTCAAAATGGGGAGGGGTACAAAATTTTTTCTTGGTGGTACAAAAAGGTACAAAAATGGTACAAAAATATGGTATAATTTATTTTTTCGAATTCGAGAAAGTCGGGGACCAGGTTTATGCTGCTGGATTTAACAACGACCTCACACGTTTACAGGTACGATAAGGATGCACTAATCTCAACCGCTGATCAAAGTTATGGCCGTCTTCCCCGCAAACCACAACTTACCCTCTTTCTCCAACCTACCCTCTTTCTCCAACCTACCCTCTTCCTTCAACCTACCCTCTTTCTCCAACCCTTTACTGCTAAACTTGCACACGAAATAAATTCACAAATAAACTGATGCTATGCACGATCGGGAATACTCCCTCTAACCTTTTCCTCACCCTACCACCAGCTAACTCTCTCTCACACACACACTCTCTCTCTCTTTCTCTTACAAATGGTCGTGCCTACCACGCTATAGTGAGATTCACTTCATAGTGTCATCATTAGTTGAATGGGAGGCATTCATTTTTATATAGAGGAATGCTGACAGTTTAAAGTGAACCTCACGCTACAATAGAAGATTCTATACTTCACACCAAATACTGCAATGTCGTATCGTAATGTAAAGGTATGGTGTTGACGCCCAGTTAGTATACGAGGCACAATACACTGGAAGATTGCAAAACGACGAATTTTTCATGCGTTTTTCCTTTCTGGTATCTTTCTTTATTTGTTTCTCATCTTACATACTCCTCTTTACCTTGCACATTCTCTTATTTCTCTCTCTCTTGACTCAATCGCTCTTGTTCATCTTGTATTACAGACAATTTTTAGTTATCTTGGTTCTTTTCACAAACTCAATTTTCTAGACTTCTAAGTTGCTCTCTGAATCTTTCCCTCTTATTCACCCTCACCGTATCACTAACACTTTTTATGTATCTCTCCTCTGATCCTACAATGCCCCTCACTCGCTTAGAAGGAGAGTCCTTCTAATACAATATAAAACTTTTTCTTGGACCTCTTTATCTATCTCCCCCCATCTTTTATAATATTAATCTATTCTCCATCTTCTGATTCTCCTCTTCCTTTCTCATTATGTCTCTCTCCAACACACTATATCATCTTCTGCTTTAATATCTAGATTTATTATTTAAAATAGAATCTCTTTCTCCATCATCCCTTTTTCAATTCTACTCTTCTTCTTCTTTAATTTTCATATATTCTTTCTCTTTCTCCTCCATATTTCATTATCCTACTTGTAATTCTCTATCTCTCTCTCAAAAAGAAACCTAACCAGCGCTTTTCCATCGTCACCTCCCTTTCTTATCATCACTTAATGTACAAAATGTATTCTTTCTTAATTTACAGCATTTAATTTGGATTTTTGTTTAGTAATAATTATTCATTAATTATCATTTGAATAAATGAAATTTCTCATTAATTTCCATCAGTATTCTTTCACTCCAAGTTGTTTCCTTTTCATTAGTATAGGTCCTCACTCTAATATAATCTTATAGTCTTTTGCATCACTCTTTGATAGTGTACCTCTTTTCGATCCTTTTCCAGTTTTCTATCTTCATGTGCAACTCTCTTCTGCTCCTTTATCTCCAGTTTTTTATTCACTCTCCAATACTTCCTTCTTCAATACTCTCCATTCTCTCAACAATATAACTTCCCACTCCCAATCACTCTTTCGCTTCCTCACTTACACACTAACTACCTCACTCTCTCTCTCTCTTTCTCTCAATCTCTCTCTCTCTATTTCACGCTCTCCTTGTCGTACCGATTCTTTTATTCCTTTTTCCGCTTCCAAGCAATCCCTTGATTCACTACATTTCTTTTGATTCTCGCCTTTTTCGATTGCATTCCCTTCTGGCAATCTCGCAATTCAATTGGACGTTTTTCAAGTGCGTCCAATAAGATAAAAGCAATTCAACTGATGTGCGTCCGTCCAACACATTTTTCATGATTGAAATTCCATTTTCACTAATTAAATTGGAAGTTTTTGTAAATACTAACGAATTTGATTGGATTTTTCAACAAACAATAAATTCCACATCGAATTTATCATGGAAGATCAATCAGTGATGCAAAAATAGAAAAATACCATTGTTTTTTCACTTGTTTTACTTCATTTTTTTATTGGATGAGAAACAAATACAATATTGTAATATGAATTTATTGTGTTTTATTTAAATAACACACAAGTTTCAACGCGTATGACATCATAATTCGAAGCGAATAAAGGAATTCAAACAGGAAAATGGAATCAGTTAAGTAGAAACATGATGAAAAAGAAGAAGAGAAGAAAACTATACAATGAGGATGAAAACTCATGTCAGTATGAATAAAACTATCCAGTAAAACAAGATATATTTTTCCATTTTGATTCAATTCAACAGCATCTTATTGTACATATGTTTACTTTTACCTGTATATTAATGAATAAATGAAACTGAAATGTTAATAAACTGATTTACAATATTGGATGATCATCAAATGAAAACTGATAGATCTGTCAAAAAAGTTGTCAAGTCTTTGACATTTTAAATGCGGTAGTTACTTTTCTTTTTGGGGCTACTGAAATGATTGAAATACTATAAAAGTACCCTCTCATTTAATCACAACAAAACTAGTTTCAACTCTTCAAGAGCCATTTTCAAGTGTCGAAATGTCTTGGAAAATTTCTACTTTTGGAAGACACAGCACAGAATAGTAATAATTTATTTATTTATCACGTGGAAACAAAAGTGATGAAGATGATTCAAATCTACTAAAATTAGCCCTAATATTGTTTCTATTAGATACACATTTTATTTATTACTTTATGCTCAATCAATACCTCTAACCATAGACTAGATAAACTAAAATCGCTTCGAGATGCTCTATCTGATTAATCTAACACATCTTCTCATCTAAGCTCACTTCAACCTCTCCTTCCAATCTACCCTCTCTAGCTGTCTACCCTCTCTATCCATTTACCTTCTCTAAAACTATTTACCCTCTGTATTCATCCAGCTTCTCTATCGTACTTACCCTGTTTATCCATCTACACTCTCTACCCCATCTATTCTATTTACATCTATACTCTCTGTCCCATCTACTCTCTCTTTCAATCTACCTCCTTATTCATATATACCCTCAATCTATCTCTATATATCTATCCTCTCTATACCCAATCTACCTCTCTACCCTATCTACCCTCTCTACCCGATCTACCATCTCTACCACATCTAACCTCTCCACCTCACTACCACCTTATCCAACAACCATCTCTATCCAATCTACCCTCTCTATCCCATCTACCCTCTCTATCCTATCCACCCTCTCTATCATATCCACCCTCTCTATCCAATCTTCCCTCTCCATGCTCCCCCAGCATCTCAGAACCCTACATGCCTGTTGTCAAGTTGCCTCTCAGCACCCATTCATCACGGATCAAGATTACGTGACTTCTTTCACGTAGGACCTGCCAGCTATCACTAGGCTCCTACTATGTAGTAATCCATACCAAACGCTGTTCACTCCAACATTCCTTGCATTCCTTTCATTGTAGTTCAATATAGTTTAATCAATGTCCAGTTATTATGGATCCAACACACTATTTTCAAATCACCCTATTAAATTATTTTATTGAAATTTTCAATCCAGACTGGAATTTCATAAAATAATTTGTTAAAAACACTCCACTTACATGGGCTACTTTTGTACAAATTCATAAAAACAATACAAAAACCTTTTAGTACCCTTTAATTCAACAAGCACAAAATTATTCTCTCAATAATTTTAATTCAACAAGCACAAAATTATTCAAAAGCTATTACTGTGATGAGAATATTATTGTACTCGGACTCACTGTATTTCAATCATTCAAATTTGAGATTATTGTTCATCAGAGACTAAAAACTTCATCTTTCATCTTTCAGGTACATAAATTTGAAGAATTCCAAGACGGTAGGTAACTTCAATAAAGTGTAGGCTACCGGTAAAATAATAAATCAATAATAATGAAAGTCACTCTCATTGAAATTCCATTTTTAAATTCTAAAGCACAGCAATTTTTTTGAAAACTTGGTTTTAACAGGAGCTTTAATGGACTGAAATAATAAATTTATATAAAACTATAGACAGTGTATGTATGACAAGGTTTTAAAATGTATTCAGGTGTTTACCTTCTGAGGTAAACAGATAGAGGAATTATTCTTAGAGATTTTACATGATAATTATTAATGTATAATTATGAATAAAATGAACTTTATTATTAAACACTTTGAAATAAATAAATAATTTGTTTATTTATCACGTGGAAACAAAAGTGAGGAAAATGATTTAAATCTACTAAAATTCGCCCTAATATTGTTTATATTGGATACACATTTTACTTTTTACTTTACGCTCAATCAATACCTCTAACCATAAACTCGATAAACAGGGCTTGAAAGTGTGTGATCTGAGTCATGAAAATCCAGCTTGTAGTTTGAATCTACTAAAATTAGCCCTAATATTGTTTTTGTCAAGTGGAATAAAATACACATTTTATCTTCATGCTTTATTACCTCTAATTATAGACTAAATAAACAGGGCTTGAATCTGCGCTCCTTCCCATGAGAATCCCGCCTGTAATTTTCAAACCAACTTCAATTTACACACTATATTTGAACTTGAAAACCTTTTCTGAATAAAAATGTGTTTCACCTACGATACCAAATACTAGAGTATAAACATTGAGAATATGTGTAGGTACGTACATCAATATTACAGTATAAATATAATTAGTAATTATTAATTTGAAAAATATAATTAATAATTCAACCAAAGCTGACAGAAGCAAGTGAACCTCACTATAGAAGCTTTGTGAAGCTCATTTTGGTGAAGGTCGAACAGGGGATAAATGGATAAGTACAGTACTACAAAAAACAGGACACAAAATTTAGTTTCGAAAATTAATTAAAAACATTCAAGCTGGACACATCAAGGTGAACAGCACTTCACCAAGAAACTCGAGTCATTAAAAGGTGGAAATAGATATGAAACTCTTTTACTTGTTCATAGGCCTACTTTGTTATGTTATAAAACAAATTTTATGCCATTTCATAAAATTACTTCATTTGTAGCCAAAGTAGGCCGAAGCTATTTGTTGAAATGTTTTAAAGTTTTAAACTGTTTTAAATAAAAAGGGTGCTTCATGTTTTTATATTGTTTTTATTAATTTGTTGTTTTCTACACCTCTGCAGCATTACAGCACTACAGCAAAATTGTAACACATATTACCATGGATTAGATCATTTGTCTCTGACATTACTAAGATACTTTTTAACTAAATTCGTTTGTCTCTGAGTCTTCCCATGAACATGAACTAATACGGAATTTCCTAGAAAAGCAACAACATTAAATTCTGTTTATGTTGAGAGATTTCCTGAATCATATACGACTTGAGTGAATCAGTTCATGTAAAAATGTTGCAGCTTCGAATAGTAAACATGTTTGTTGTCTGATGAGGAAAAGCTTTCAATTGGATGATGTTTACAAGAATTGTAACATTTTACGACTAAATTTTCATGGAAAACCAACATTGAGAGATGGGAATAACTTTCCAAACGTTCACGTGTTACGATGATTCAAACAAACATTGTTCTATGATCTAATTATAACATCTTTGAACAGAGAGTCATTTCAAACACTGATCTCAATCGTGAATAAGGGTTTCTATTCTCCTCTACAATTTTTGAAAATGTTGAAATGATTTTTCACCTTACATGGAAAATCGGCAATAAATAAATATTGCTAGTAGTAAGTAGTAGCAGATGAAACCTATAGCTAGCTTTAAGGATATAATAGTCTTCGTAGTATCATCCGTAAAAACTTAGGGCAATACATCGATGTTTACTGTTCGATGTTTTTACTTTCCTTGCCCTATTACCATAGGTAATGAAAGTATTGCTTTCCGAAAAAAATCAAGGTACCCCAATTTCTAAATTTCTATACGTTTCAAGGTCCCCTGAGTCCGAAAAAGTGGTTTTTGGGTATTGGTCTGTGTGTGTGTGTGTGTGTGTGTGTGTGTGTGTGTGTGTGTGTGTGTGTGTGTGTGTGTGTGTGTGTGTGTGTGTGTGTATGAGTGTATGTGCGTCTGTGTAGTGTACACGATATCTCATCTCCCAATTAACGGAATGACTTGAAATTTGGAACTTAAGGTCCTTACGCTATAAGTATCCGACATGAACAATTTCGATCAAATGCGATTCAAGATGGCGGCTGAAATGGAGAAAATGTTGTCAAAAACAGGGTTTTTCGCGATTTTCTCGAAAACGGCTCCAACGATTTTGATCAAATTTATACCTAAAATAGTCATTGATAAGGTATATCAACTGCCATAAGTTCCATATCTGTAGACTAAAAATTTCAGGAGCTCCGCCCCATCTATGCAAAGTCCGATTTTAGATTTCCAATTATCAGGTCTCAGATATAATTTAAACGAAAAATTTCGAGTGGAAAAAATTGAACATGGAAATCTCTTCAATTGATGTCCAGTAACATTTTCACCTAAAATTGAAAATAAGCTTGAAATTTGAGAAAATGTAATTATTCAATTGCAAACTTTTGGCAACTCTTGATTCTATTATATCATTCACTATGAAGAGATAGCAGATCTTGTTTGTATCCAGTGTTATTGAACTGTCACCAGCTGGCTCAGATCTTTGACTTGAGATGCGCGTTTACACTAGCGTCAGGTGATCAATTTTCATAACGGCAAGGAAAGTTGTGTGAGTGCGCCACACCAGATTTTTCACTTATCGATGAAGGTGAGAAAAACATCAATGTTTTGTATTTCGATACCCATCCCTACTGTGTACACGTAGAAACCTATACCTAGTAGTAGAGAAAACCTATAAGACTGTTTATTCTATGGTAGTAGCTAGTGTGTAGCTATCTATTCTATGTTCAAATAAGACCTAAAAAAAAAAATGCAATACCATGCCGAGGGTTTTAATGAGAAAATCTTTAGAAATAACGTGATCACAGCGTTTGAATCACCACATGCCATCATAATATAAGTTCTAGAAAGCCAGTTTGTTAGAATCATTATTTTATTCATAATCAATCAGGAACGCATGATTCAAAACAGGAATGATGAATCATTTGAAAGTGAATCAAAACATTAGGCTATTCATCTCAATGAATAAGATTCTCAAGAGGACAGAAAAATCAGTATTTACCTAATTTGTGATCAGAGAGAGTAGAATAGCAATTTAGTTTTATTCTCTCTGATGTGATATTACATAACATCGAATCTACATAATACCAACATCTTAAGTTTCTATGAATAGTAACCAACTTCAATAGAACACGAGTTTTTCAAGGTGTATATCGTTAAGATCCATGATAGATAGGCTGAAAAAAATTCTGAATCATTACCGTAGAAAGCCAGATAAATAATACCATGACATAATAGTCACCATAAACGGATTGAATATTTAAATGCAGAGGAGATTTATATTTTCAAATTCAGATAGTATAATATCATAAATACAACAGGTTGTCTCTGTATCAGATAATAGAGTAGTAAAGGATTGTTCATAGATCTATATTTATATTCTATATGATATAATAGAGGAAAGAATTGAAGGTGACGGTTTCTTGATCCATTCCGAGCTGCGATGTATTAACACACTTTTTCTGTGTATTTCACACGACATGCAGTCAAATATTTAAGTAAATAATCAAAATATTTTTCTAACTGACTGTAGTAGGAGACGAAAGTACTACAGTCAGTAAGTAAAAGATTTTGATTATTTCCTTGAATATTTGACTGCATGTCGTGTGAAATACATGGAAAAATGTGTGCAAAGAATACACGTATGGGATGTGAAATTCACGAATGACACATTATCACGTCTGAGCTACTGGACTGATCAACTTGAAATTATGCATATTGATTCTCAATCTACCGAGGATTGTTGAAGGCCTAGCTTAAATTCTTCAATAATTCAGTAGGTAAAGTTTTCAGTTTAATTAAAAGTTTTTAATTAGACCTGAACTACTGAACTTATTAACTTGAAATTTTGCATATTGATTCTCAATCTACCGACGATTGTTGAAGGCCTATTTTAAATTCTTCAATAGTTCAGTAGGTAAAGTTTTCAGTTTGCCTAGTTTTTAATTAGACCTGAACTACTGAGCTTATTAACTTGAAATTTTGCATATTGATTCTCAATCTACCGAGGATGGTTATAGGCCTATTTTAAATTCTCCAAGATTTCAGTAGGTCAAGTTTTCATATTGTTAATTTCTTAATTAGACCTTTGCGGAGCACGGGTTATTAACTAGTATGATATGTATGAATATTTTTCATTTAAAATAAGGTGAAGATGGTACATTTTCACATCTGGATGGTAGCCTATAATGCTTACCAAGATATTTTCACATCTAGTCGATACGCCTATAATATTCACCATAACCGGAATTTTATGTGTGTATATTATCGTAATTTAGATGTTATAATACGATAATACAGTGACAAATCGTGCTCGATGACACGTAGAACGTTCAACTACTGTTGTAACCCCCGACTGATAGTGATTGTGCCTCTGGCCTATTACCATTATCACACACTACGTCGCACAACGAAGATGGAAGATGGTGTCCTCGTTCTGTAACCAGCACACATACACATACACATACACCAACACATAAACAACAACAACAGTCTAAAAATAGACACGAAGACAGGATGACACGAAGAGCTACTATACTGAGGTCCACGTTATAATGGCAGTGGAGAAAGATAGGAGAACAACGTTGCCGATCCTCTGTCTTGTCAATGCCTTCTATAGAAGGTAGCTAAGAAATTGTCAAAAACCACAGATTTATTGATGGTTAGAAAGACCGGTTTCGGTTGTTACACCATTGTCAATCTCTTATAAACTGAGATACACAAAAATATATACTGACAAAACATTTTGTTGTGTAGTTGAGAAGTTAATTTATGGTAATTATTCATATTAAATGAAAAGACTAAGAAATTGTCAAAAACCACAGATTTATTGATAGTTAGTAAGACCAGTTTCGGTTGTTACACCATTGTCAATCTCTTATAAACTGAGATACACAAAAATATATACTGACAAAACATTTTGTTGTGTAGTTGAGAAGTTAATTTATGGTAATTATTCATATTAAATGAAAAGACTAAGAAATTCTCAAAAACCACAGATTTATTGATAGTTAGAAAGACCAGTTTCGGTTGTTACACCATTGTCAATCTCTGATAAACTGAGATTGAGTTTCTAACTATCAATAAATCTGTTGGTTTTGACAATTTCTTAGTCTTCTCATTTAATATGAATAATTACCACAATATCAACTTCTCAACTAAGCAAAAAATGATACAGGTTTATTGATGTAATATTGACTGTTCATTCTCGTTTAAAATAATCAATTATATTTTATTAAACAATAAATTATATTTTTCAATAACTTAAAAATGAATCTTCATAATTAAGATGAAATATTTAGTTAATTAATTATTAATTCTACATTGTTAAAAGCCGGATCTGGCAACAGAGCAAAACGAGAAAGAGATAGCGCTATCCGCTTTGTTGAATGATAGACAAGGATAGCAATACCATTGCTATCTGGCAACAGAGCAAAGCGAGAAAGAGATAGCGCTATCCGCTTTGTTGAATGATAGACAAGGATAGCAATACCATTGCTAATCAAACACTGCCATTATAACGAGGACCTCACTATATACTGAGATTCACTTCAATCTGTCAGCATTCATGGTTAGATGGGAAGCATTGATTTTTATAAGAAGATTTATTTTTTATAAGATATTTTTCACACGAAGAGCTATACTGACATTAATTTCAAACTGTCAACATCTATTGAATAGGAAGCATTGTGTTTTTTATCATAAGGATTTTCTATGGATTTTTAGTATTTCTAAGGAATAATAATAATAATAATAATAATAATAATAATAAAGCTTTATTGACATTCTAAATAGAACAAAAGCCTCTCATATGAGGTAATGATATTTTGTGCTGGCAGCTTGACAGTAACTTCAATAACTATTTACAAATTTACAATTTCTTGATGATTTTCTCCCATCTCTTTCTGTTCCTGGCTATTGTCGGCCACATATCTCCAACTCTTTGGGTGAGCTCGTCTCTCCATCGGCACGCTGGACGTCCTCTCCCTCTGGCCCGATCTCGTGGTATCCACTCCGTGCATATTTTCGCCCATCGCTCTGCTGTCATCCTTGCCACATGGCCGGCCCATCTCCATTTTATCAGGTGAGCTTCTTTTTGTAGGTATTTCACCTTCACCTGCTTCAGTAAGTCTGTGTCTAAGGAATTTCTAAGGAATACTGACAGTGAAATTTCAATATAGCACATGGAGTTGGTGATTGCACAAGAGTATAAGAGTATACCACCCCGCCCATGATGACTTTATTGAGATTTATTCTGTCAGTATTGATCTTATTCATGACAGGCTTAGTGGATCACACAATAATAACTGGAAGCCTTCAGTTGAAGAAGCCCGCAAACTTCCTGGGGGGTCCAAGTAACAGCGAAGCAGAAGATAATAGAGCAGAAGGAGAAGAACAGATTTTTGTGTGATAGACATTTTTGGGCTTGTCATTATCAGTTCAAAGTAATTAGACTTTTTTCAATTACTATTATATATAGTTTTAGTACGTTATCAGTTTAAAGTGTTCTAGGTTAGCGACTGTTGTGATCTAGAGGCTGCAAGGCTGGAGGATCACCTCAAACTCCAGGTGAAGATGTCCGCAAAGATAGATAAAATGTCTTCATTTGACACAACTCTTATTATTTCCAAGTTATTAGGGAGATACTGGAAATACTGCCAACTAATCTACAAGCTGGCGATTATCATAACAGCTAAACTTATACAAAACAAAATTTCATATTTTTGCAGGAAAAATACTCTCAACCGGCAAATGCTATAAACAGCCTCTGATAAACCGATCTACTACACCATGTTGGATATTTGAAGGCCTGTGAGAGAGTCTTGCTTGCCTGCTATTGGTGGAAGGGCTTGTCTTACTTGTCTACTATTGGTGGAGAGGGCGTGTCTTGCTTGTCTGCTATTGGTGGAGTGAGAGTCTTGTTCGCCTGCTATTGGTCGAAACGACGTGTCTTACTTGTCTATAGGTGGAGAAAGCGTGTCTTGCTTGTCTGCTATTGGTGGAGGCAGCGTATATCCCTTCCAGTATATAATTTTCAAGTAGTAACAAACGGCTAATCAAGTTCCAAAGGGGTGCCTGTTATCACCAATACTAAATGACCATATTAGTTCAGATGATCCTTCCATCCAGATAAATTTTCCCCTGAGAAAATCCCTAATATTTTATTCAACTATTTAATGAGAAGAGTAATTTGAGTAGAGGTAATCGATTATTGCAAAGACAAAAATGTAAAAGGGAAAGTAAGACCCATATTATAATTATACAGTGAAGACACATAATATTTCAAAATTTAAATACAAATCTAGATAAATTGAATTTGAAAGTAAATTATTCAATACACAACTTAAGGTGTGGATATTTAAAATGAATCTTCACATTCATCCATGAGACACTGAAAAAATAAATCACTTCAATAATAGAACAATGTACAACAAAATTTATCTAAACATAACAACAAGGCTCCCACCAATTTTCAATCAATCTTCAATTTCCATTTCAAATTTTCATCTCAAAAACCAAACCCTCACCAACTTTTTAAATCCCTACTGAAATGTCCATTCAAAATCTGAATCTGTCAAGTGACCCCCATACACGAAAATGCAAATAACTGTTGTACTATTCGCAATATTTTGACGGCTAGAATTGTGATTGGAAGAATGGAGAGGGGGGTGAGAGATTGAGTGAGGTCAAGGTCGTTTGGCCGGCGTCTGAGTCCTTCGCAAGAATTTCGCCAACATCCCCCTTCCCGGAACCCTAACCCTCCCCCCCCCACCGACACTTAAATCTGCTCTCGTCATTGGCCTTTTTCGATTCTATTTATACGTAATCTGACCGCTGCGACGTTACATGTCCCGTTAGGTTGGCTGCATTGAGAAAAAATAAAAGTAGTTCAACTTGTTTGCATCCTGCAGTTTTTTTTGACAGCTGTCATATAGAAAGACATTATAGAGGCACCTTTATAGCTATATAACGTCTTCGGTCATATCAACCTGTTAAAATGAGAGCGTATTGATGACACATTGCTTCATTGATGACACAAAATTTACAAAATACTATCAAATCCTCTCTCTCCAAAACAAACATGTTCTTCTATAAAAATATAGAAAAGGGTGATGATTCAACTCATTTCTTACAATAAAAATCTGGTGTGGCGCACTCACACAAGTTTCCTTGCCGTTATGAAAATTGATCACCTGACGCTAGTGTATTCGCGCATCTCAAGTCTACTATTCAAAGATATGAGACAGCTGGTGAAAAGTCAATAACGCTGGAGACACACGAAGTCTGCTATCTCTTCGTAGTGAATGATTTAATAGAACCAAAAGTTGCCAACAGTTTGAAATTTAATAATCACATTATCTCGGATTTCAAGCTTATTTTCAATAATTTTAGGTGGAAATGTTACTGGACATTAATTGCAGAGATTTTCATGCTCAATCTTTTCCACTTGAAATTTTTTGTTTAAATTGTATATGAAGGCGGATAACTGAGAATCTAAAATCACACTTTGCATAGATGGGGCAAAGCTTCTGAAATTTTTACAGATATAGGACTTGTTGCAGTTGATGGAGCTTATCAATGACTATTTCAGGTATGAATTTGATCAAAATCGTTTGAGCCGTTTTCGAGAAAATCGCAAAAAACCCTGTTTTTGACAACATTTTCGCCATTTTAGCCGCCATCCTGGATTGCATTTGATCGAAATTGTTCATGTCGGATCCTTATAGTGTAAGGACCTTACTTTCCAAATTTCGAGCCATTTTGTTAACTGGGAGATGAGATATCGTGTACACAGACGCACATACACTCACACACACACACACACACACACACCACACACACACACACCACACACACACACACACACACACACACACACACACACATACAGACCAATACCCAAAAACCACTTTTTTGGACTCAGGGGACCTTGAAACGTATAGAAATTTAGAAATTGGGGTACCTTAATTTTTTTCGGAAAGCAATACTTTCCTTACCTATGGTAATAGGGCAAGGAAAGTAAAAAGGGTGATGATTTTCAATTTTTATTGCAGATATGTAGATGTCCAGTATATGAATACGATGATGAATATGGTAGATGTATATAGATATGATACATGACTGGGAGACAAGATCAGGATGAATTGATGGTGATGACTGATGATTATAATATTATGATGATGATGATGAGACATGCAATTTAGATGCAATTCTAGTTGATGGAATCAGTTAGCTCTGATTGCCATTCTAATTAATCACCAATTGCAATGGACTTGCCATATAATATATTTGAGGTGAGTTACGAAAATGAAGTTAATTGAGTTTGATAAGACATAAATCAGAACTAATGAAGTCAATCATCAAAATAATACGTTATAAAGATGTAGATAAGTCAATCGAGACGAATATCAAATAATATTTGCATGTCAATGCTGATTAATAGGGTTTCAAGAGATAGAACATTGAATCTTAACCGATACCATGAATACATTACAGAGTGAAAAATTATATGAAATTATACTATATTCATACAAGTTGAATGAATATCACCACGATCATGGATTATAATCAATCACAAAGGATTTGATTTTCAATATTCACGAATGAAAATTTCATAAGTGTTGAAAATTCCAAGGAATTGAATAAATGAATAAATGAATAAAATGTTTATTTCCCCCCAAAAAAAACTAAAACTACAACATCAATAACACAAAATATTAGATAAATTACAATATTACATACAATAGTTAGTTACAAAAATCTTATGTGTCCTCTACTTGTTTAGATTTTTCTGTGTGGAAATTGACCTACTCCACTATGGAGTAGTATGGAGTAATTATCACTTTTAAAGAAAATTCATAAAACAACAAAACATGGAAAACACAGTAATTGTACACCGTGCATAAAATCCAAATGATTTATCAACTTGAAATTATTCAATGTACAAAGAACAAGTATTGGCTGCAGTAAGAAACTGGACATCGGGGTGAAGAATTTAGATCCCACACACAATATTTAGAACATCATCATTCAAAGCTACATTAATTATTCAACCATCATAATTCAAAACACAATAATAGATTTTCGAATAAACTCTTGGAAGGTTGTATTGATGTAGATGGAAAGAATGTAAACCAGGCGGACAGAACGGAACCAATGAGAAAAATAAGGGGATGAAAGAAGAAAGTTTTGAACAAGAATGGAAGCGAAGTAAGAACAAGTGCAACTTTGAATTCAATCAATGTCCGATCGCCAAGTATTGATAGAACTCGATTAGCCCGAAAAGGAAAATACGGCACGAGTTTCCTCGTTGAAAATGGAACAATGACTTGGAACCGTATTCCTGCATGCTTTGTACAAAACAGGCAACCTAAACTAGTGAGTAGAATTACAAAATTTCAGCTAATAATAGAGTTCAATTTCAAGGAAAGATTTATGAACTAGGAATGTTCACCAATGATAATTTGTTTTCCCGTTTGATACGTAATCAAAGTTTGATACGCAGACATCAAAGTTTGATACGCATTAATCAAAGTTTGATACGCATTAATCAAAGTTTGATACACAGTAATCAAAGTTTGATACGCAGTGACGAAAGTTTGATACGCAATGTTCAAAGTTTGATAAGCAGTAACACAGAATACAATAGAAGTTTTCTATTGATTACACAGTAATCAAAGTTTGATACGCAGTGATGAAAGTCTGATACGCAATGTTCAAAGTTTGATAAGCAGTAACACATAATATTATAGAAGTTTTCTCTGGCAGTAATCAAAGTTTGATACACTCTAATCAACGTTTGATACACAGTAATCAAAGTTGATACGCAGTAAGCAAAGTTTGATACACAGCCATCAAGATTTGTTACGCAGTAATCAAAGTTTGATACGCAGTCACCTAAGTTTGATACGCAGTAGCTTGATACTACGAATATTCTAAAATATTCCACAAGTATATCTTAGGTTAATAGATCAACTAGATTTAGTCTAGTACTAACTTACTAGAGTAAGAATTAAGTTACATTATAATAGATCAACTAGAGTAGGCCTATATCTTAATCAACTAGATTTCAACTGGGTGAAATCTTCCTCATAGAACGCTTTTTATCTTCATCAAAGTTTGAAACGATTAAACGCTTGATAAACAGTAAAAGATTTCATGTCTGTATCGAAATGAAAAGTAGTGAGAAAAATGTATGGTTATTCTATTTTCTTTCAAAATCAGAGCAGATTTATTAATTATTATCCTATTAGCAATTAAAATTTAGTGGATAATTCCGCTTACAAAAAAAATTGAGATTCAATGATATTTGGGAGTGAAAAGCAATGATATTTGAAAAGCGTAGAGTATTTAGGATTGAGTATCAAATAAATAATATTATTATTTATAGTATTTAGAAAATACTAAATGATTTATAGACTGAATAAAATAAGAAATGTCAACATAAGAGCTAAATTGAATGTAGAACCGCTATTGGATATTCTGAAGAAATATCGGGAAAATTGGTCTACTCATTTATTCAGAATGCCATCCAATAGACTCCCAATATTAGCATGGGAGTACAAACCCGAAGGAAAGCGAGGCATATTAAGACCAAGAAAGAAATGGATGCAGGTACAGGTCAATAGAGCCTATGATGATGAATTGTAGTATTAATTTGTATTGTAGTGTAATAGTACTGTAATAGTAGAGTAATAGTATGAGTGATTAAGAGTAAAATATGTTACAGTTGTGTTGTGTGTGATGTTGTGGTACTTTTCCATAATGAAAACACAAATTGAAATCGAAATAAAAGTGGTTGACAATTTCAATTTATTAGTGTTTACATTTTCAATAAATTATGTTTTGAGAAGTCAATGCTCCTTTGGAGAATAACCATGCAGTGGAACAAGAAAATAGAAGTAAGCACGAAACTGTGTTGATGTGAAAATGTCTCCAATGAATAGATTTCCGTCACGAATAGAGTGGAACATCATGTAACTATTGCTGTACGAGAGTTAGCATAATAGGAGGAATACAGAATTCAGGATAAGTGCATTCACACCCATGGGCATTTCAACCCCATTCATGGCTTGGTGTTCTGTTGGGTGAATGGGTGACAGAATTTGGGACTCACTCGCACTTGAAGAGATGAGAGTGAGCCAGTGAGAATGTAATACAAAATACAACCAAATTCAACTAGCACAACGAGATTTGTGTAAATTTAGGTGGATATAAGTGGAAAAGCAGAACAATTTCCGCCCTGTAACTGAATGATACAGTTTCTCTTGATATTTCAAGTTTCTCTACCCAAAATCGTGCCAAATCGGGGAAAAACTGGAAGGTGTTGGTTATGTTACTTCTCTGGGCCAGGACATAGAAAAAGAGGAAGATTTGAAATTAGGATACATTTAATAAAAATTAAGTCAGAAAGAAGCCTAGATTTCATATTAGGTGACATTTCTGATACGTTTATTGGAATACTTTACTGGTATGCTCGGTATACTTGTTGTCTTAGGGCCGTTTGCACAGTATAGATTGCTAAACTCGATTAAGTTAATCTGAAAGTTTAAACTTGAATTGGTTTTCTCAGTGCATTTACTAATCCAGTTTAAGTTTAACTAGTTTAGCGTTAAGTTGGTAATAGAATGTCAGGAAATTTGTTATTTGTTTACAAACCATCAGTAAATTGAGGTTATGTAGCTACTATTTTAGTATTTTCTTGTTCTTGTTCAAAATCTACAGAGCTGTAAGCTGTACGGTTATAAAAGTGAAAAGCGATCAAGTTATTCTTCAAAAACTTATGTATAGTTGGCACCAGAAAATATATTTTAGAATGTAAGATAAAAAAGTTATTTTGTTACGCTTGAATCTACTACGGTATTCCTCGTTTATTAGAAATCTCTCAAAAGCAATATAAATCTCAGTAATGTGTTATTAAAAACATGTTTTCTAATCAAAGACCACTGTTAAAAATTGTCTTAATTAATTTCTATCAAGTGTTTTTTTCAATCAAAATACTAAATTGGCAGTTGCTGTACTCAAGCAAAACCGTTAAAAAATTCTCAATCCCAGAAATTCAAATTATTTGTTTTTTGCCCAATTTTTCTCAGTTTCGAAATTTCTTCGCAGTCATTTTTATCAATCGCATAAAAAACTTCTATCAATTCCTCCATTATAATTATTTTTACATTCAAAATAGCCTACAGAAGCATTAAAAACAACCGTCGAAAAATAATTTACTATCAGCTGTTTCCCCATCAAATCTTTACAGATGTCAAGTTAATCCAAATTATTTGGTTTAAACCTCCTGCTTTGGAGGTTTAAACATTTCCAGAGTTTAAACTTAATACAGAGTTTGAACTGATACTGTGCAAACGGAATTTTAGTTAAACCAAAAAAAATCCAGATTTGGTTTAAGCTTTAGCTTAAACTTACACTGTGCAAACGGCCCTTACAGTCGTATATTTTTTCATCCCACATCTAACAATGATATCCTATTCCGATTTGTATAATTTGATTCTATAAGTTACTGTATATTAGTAGGCTACTCTACTGTAGATTTCTAGTGTATATAGGAAGTGAGATTGGGATTGGGTTACACAGCGAAGCAAAACATCCGAAAGGATCTCTCTAACAATAAAGAATGAGAATATTCTACCATAAGAGTAAAAATATTTTAGATTCATTTTACTATACAGTCCTGAACAATAGTTTCAACATCTTAAGAAACCAAGCAACATTAGCAACATAATGATAACCTTCAAGGTAATTTTATGTAGATTAATGTCAACTGGATAATTCCATCTGACCTTCAAGTTCAAATAGATCTTATTCCAGAGTTTATAAAGTGCTTTCTACAAAGTTATTTTCAGCCCTGTTACAAGGAAGTTACAGTACAGAGTACTGTAGTTCAAAGTTCAATCAGAAGTAGCATACATAAATTCCATTACAATGGGAATATCAAGTATTACTTGGACAATTATTAAAATTTATTTTGAATTTGACCACAGAGAAGATACAGATAGATGGATCCATCTCTTTCTCTCCCAATCAAAGCTCCGCCAATTTATGTAGATGCATAACAATATAATTATCTATAGTTATTATATTACAAATTGCTTTTTCATATCATACACAGTCCAATAATTATTTTCTTAGTCTATATTATGTAAATTCATCTAAAATTTTGCTGTATTGTAAGTTATTGTATATAAGTGTATAAGCCAGTATATATTGTAATCTACATAAATAAAGTACTCGATCAATCAATCAATCAATTTGATAATCATCATTAATGATAAGTGATATTAGTAAAAATGAAGAATTTATTTTACAACATTACATTTCAACAAGTACATATATAATCACCTCTCTAGCTATTTAGCTTTTTGAGAGGTGAGAATAAGGTATGCTATTGCAAGAGAGATTAAAACCGCAAACATATGCATGCTGCATCTTAATTCAGTGGTCAAAGTTTGATACGGAGTAATTAATGTTCGATACACAGTAATCAATATTTGAAACTATTAAGGTGCGTACAGATTTACGCGCCGCTAACATGAGCAATTCACTTTTAATCAGCTGATGCCAAGCTTTTTATATCTGTATCTTACCGTTTTTGTAAAAATACAGATATAATCAGCTGATTGAAAGTGAATTGCTAATGTTCGCGGCGCGTATATCTGTACGCACCTTTAGATATCATTATTGACCGAGCGAAGTGAGGTCTAAGATTCAAGTCGACGGTTTCGCATTTCTCTTAATGTTTAAATGTTGCGCATTTACGGCGAAACGCGGTAATAGATTTTCATGAAATTTGACAGGTATGTTCCTTTTTAAATTGCGCGTCGACGTATATACAAGGTTTTTGGAAATTTTGCATTTCAAGGATAATATAAAAGGAAAAAGGAGCCTCCTTCATACGCCAATATTAGAGTAAAAATCAGACTATATAATTATTCCTCATTAATCATCTGACACAGATGTGTGTGTCAATTACACAGATGTGTGGAGAAACCAGTCTATTGCTGTATTTCAATAAGGTCTATAGTCTATAGTCTATAAGCTGTCTAGTGGACTATAATACTACCCGTTCAAAAACATCGAACATCTTGAAAATGTATCTTTCCATCAACGTTAGTAGACAGTTGACTATAATACTACCCGTTCAAAAACATCGAGCATCTTGAGAATGTATCTTTCTATCAACTTTCCCATCACTCACATTCCGGGACGACACGTCACGGTACGATAGGACAGAAAGCTCTATGTTTATTTAGGATTTTTTCTAGACATTTTTAATTGATAAATTATTTATTAATTTTTGAGAAAACATAACAACAGGTCAATGTAACTCACTGAGCGCGAGGTCTACTGTTCACAGAACTATTAGTTATTATATTATTGTCTTAATTCAGTTATGAGTGGTATCTTAGCTTTCTGGAAACCTATGATTTCTTAGCTTAGTGCTTTATTGAAGTACACATTTGAAGCTAAAGTACATAGCTTACTAATAGTTTGATATTAAAAAGAGCTATAAAACTTCTTTATAATGGAAACATCAACTACCAAGTATAAAATCGTGTCTGCTGATACTTTAAATAGGGAACTGATAGTAGATGATCTCACCCTGTTTCCTCTATATCTATATCTCCAGATTCCTACTACAGCTGAAGAGACTAAACGAAGTATCGAGGCCAATCTTATTCGATCTTCCGGGCGCAGTTTAGTAATCGAAGGTCACCGGTTCATATTTCAGCTGGCCTTTATTAATTATTATTGCTATTACCGAATTAGTAAACAGTATCAAATTCCGGGTAGCAACGTTGTAAGATTTCGTGGTATGACGTGGGATAATGCCGCTAAATCTTTCAAGTGCGCTCTGACCATAATTGAACAATATCAAGACTCTGTAATCAATAACTTTGATACCTCCTGTTAAATTGTTTCCTTGTTATGAAAAATATATTCTAAATGTCCTTCAATGAACACTTTCATCAGTGAATGTTTATTGTTTATTTTTCAAACTTCAGAAGACGAACAGTTCTGTGATAAGCCTGATTTTTTTCTCCCGATCTCTGTATGAATTGAAACTGTATTCATATATCAAAAGTAAGGCTCAATTTGAAAGTAACACAGTTGTAAACTAGTTCTTGACTTCGCTAAAGATTCTTGTTAAAGCTATATTTAGATAATTATCATTGGAACTTCTTTCAATTCCCTAAAAAACCTATTCGTAGTAAGTGACGACAAAGTTTTCTTCTTATTACATGATTCATGATTATTGCACATTAATGAATGTCTTTCAAGTGAATCATGAAAAGCTCATTCATGGTGATTGACAATGGTTCCTTCCGACTACTACTGATCTGTGACTGCATGAGACTGGTTTATCATTTATAGTAGGTTTGTGATTTTGTATTCAAATTTTTCAAATAAGTGCAATATTTCTCAAGTTTTTAATTTATTATGATACATTTAAAGTATTACGTGAACCTTCAAAATTAAACATTTTCAAATCATTATTCCTGGATCAAAATCAAGTGACGAAGCAGTGTGTGAATTATTAATAACCTTAACCTTTGGACAACATCAACATTTTATCAAAATTATTGGAGAAAATAGTAGGCTCGGCCTAGTTTTTCCTCCAATGTTATAATTATACTGTATTATGAGTATACTGTATATGAGTATTATTAGTGCCAATGTCATACTTATACTGTATTATGAGTATAGTGTTTCATCAAATCAACATGGCAGTAGCTCTGAATAATCAGATCAAAATCTATCTCCATCTGGTGCACCGCAGAATAATTCAACGATCACGTCAAATAAAATTTCATGCAACTTCAAAATACTTTGGCATACAATAAATCAAGAACCGTAAAATCTTTCCTTAAAACAACAAAACTGAATAACCATCCTTGCATTTTACGTGTTTCCAAATCCCAGTGGTGCATACAGTCAAATAAATAAGACAGCGACCGTAGTAAGGGATGATTGATGTTTATCTAGCGGGTAAATTTATTATTCCCATTCGCGGTCGACGAGGGAATTTCGCGTCTGCTAGACATTGAGCAACCCTGACTACCCTCCCTTTAGCCGTCTGATATAGGGGATGCAACAGTTACGTGGTAGAGGGGAGGGGGAGGAAAACGCAAGACAGAATCAATACACCCATCTACTACCCCTCCTGACGACAATCCACCCCCCACACTATCACACACACAGATGTCTAACTTACTCAGATAATCTCTCTCCTTTCAACCACTCCGTGAAGACTTCTCTTTCTCCCTCATTCAAACACCTCACTCAATCTATTCTCTCACTCTCCCTCATTCAAACACCTCACTCAATCCATTCTCTCACTCCAACTACTCCCTGAAACTTGTCACTCACTCTTTCCTACAACTCATATTATTTCCCTCTTCGTTACTCTTCCTGTCTGTCAATCTTCTTCTCTCAGAATATTTTCTCTAATCCCTTTTTCTCTCTCGCTCCCTCAACCCACCCAATCGATCCTCTCACTTCAACTACACTCCAACAACTTATATCTCCCTCTATTACACTCTCCTTATTACGGTACACTCTTCATATCAGTCGTTATTTTCTCTCACAATATCTCCCTAAAGACGTTTTTCTCTCCCTCGTACACTCATTTTTCCCAATCAACTTTCTCACTTCAACCACTCCCTACAACTGTCTATCTCCCTCATACTTCTCTCCTTGTTTCTTCCTATCCTATACATCAATCTTTTCCTCTTTCTTTCTCTCACTCTCCCTCATCCTCTCACCCTTGTATCACCCTACAACTCTCTTCTCACTCTCAAGTTTCTTGCACCCCTTGAATTACTCTCCTGCTCCCTTCACTCTCTCTTTTTTGTTACTCTCTCTCAATCCACAGCCACTATCCGGTCGATATTAACACGTTGCTTTTGAAACGCCGGCCGGCAAATCCTAGCTGTTACAAAGCAATATTGTTGTTACAATTTTGACTATGACAATTAAATACAAAGCAGAAACGGTTATTGCATAACGCTTGCATGATAATTTCAATTCTAGTTTCTGTAGAAAAGTTTTGGATAAATCATAAGAAGCACACAGCTGCTGCGACCAAGTACGATGATGAGTCCTTGTGCAATCAAGGAATGGATAATAATTTTCAACACAATTATTAGAAGTTTTGAAAAACTTATAAAGTGTGTTGAAACTGGAAGAGTATGATGTGAACGAAGTTTGGGTTATTGCACAATGCACAAGGGATGAATTGCAATAATGGGCAGTTTTCAAGAATGAGGGAAAAGTTTTATTCCTGAAGACTATTACTTTCTTTTCTCAAAGATTTTTTTTCGAGTAGATTTTCTTTTGAATAGGCCTACTACTATTCTATTGACTACTTCTTCAATTCCCCTAACATTTCCTTGAAGTTATTTTAGAGTATACACCTAAACTGAATGCTTAAATGTTTTGTTATCTAAATTATAATAAAAATTGATTACATTCAATCATTTTGTGAATGAAATTATACGGTTTTATTGATAATACAAGGAATTTCAATACAACGCATAAGGCTTTATTGATAGTAGAAGTAATTTCAATACAACGCAAGATTTATGTAAGATTTTGAAAGAAAGAATGTTGGAAAGTGTTTAGATTCAAAATCTTGGGAATACTTTTCAAGAATGAAATTAATCATATTTAGACAGTTCAACGTTTACGTAACTTAATTAATTATTAAGTAATTAATTATTAATAATTATTATATAATTATTTACGTAACTTACTATTCAATTTTACTGACAAGTGGTCCCAACCTTTTATAATTCGCTACCTTTGTATGTTCTTTCATTTCCATTGTTACTTGTGTTTTCTGAATTCTTTTCACGACCCATTTCAGAACCATTCCCTCAATCACACTTTCAAACTCTTACCACTGTCTCCTGATTGATAATTATTTTGTAGTTCCACCTATTCTACTATGATTGGTCGAAAATTAATCGAGACGTAGCTTCAAAATCTGCCACTAGTTGGAACCACGTACTGGGTCATGTACAACTGCTCAGAACGCTAGACAACAAGCCCCGCCCACTTTCTCCTGATTGGTCATAAACTATTCGCGATCTAGTTCTGAAATCTGCCGGCAGATATCGGTAGCAACTGGATGATCAACTATTTCTTCAATTGCACGAATCCTCGAATCTATATGTCAAATTCTGAGAAAAGTATGTGATTATACAATGTGGGAGAAGTAATAGATTTGGCGGTTGGGACAAAACTACAGTGTATTTGCAGATGGATTGAAAAATTGATGAGAATAAATTAGAAAATGTTACCTTCGTGACAGCAAAATTGAAAACCCAGGTTGAAGGAGTTAATCAAGTAATTACTCTCTCACTCACCTGTAAAAAGAAGAGAAAATTCATGAATATATAGTACTTGAGTACGCTATGAACACATTAAACATATTTATGTAATTATAAAATTAGAAACAACTTACGTAATAAAACTGGGATTTCAGAAATAGCTATTTTTTTCATTTGTTAATTGGAATTATTTCGGAAACTACTATTAAGTTTCGTAGTGTATATAATTTACGTAGTAGAAAATTTTCATCTTTGTTTAGTTTTGATGAATCTAAATTTAAAAATCTACTTTCTGAAAATAATTAAGGACTGAATATTTTGTGAAGTGAACAACTACAAGACTCAACCTATTTCGGACTATTTGTTACCTTATCTAAATTTGGGAGAGGAATAGCACAAGGTTACCTTTTTTTCTCTCCCTATCATTTTGATGATGTACTTAATGTATGGATCAATAAAGAAAGATCAATAAAGAATCTGAATAATATCAAACCAATTCAAAATTATACTCGTTTGGAAACTAGTAACCCAATTTTGAAGAGGATAACATCAATGCATCTTGAAAACTCAATAATTACACTCGACAAACGAACTTTATTAATTATTCCAATACCAGGATGTAACAGGACGCATGCCAGAGCATAACTGCATCCCAAAATCGAATCTAATCCGTGACAACTCATCTAATTCTAATTAAACATAGTCGAGAATTGAGAGCAAGTGCTGCACTCAATTTGTACTCAAGCACAGATCACAATAAAAATATCCATAAAAAGGCCTCCCAGAATCGAATCTAATCCGTGACAACTCATCTAATCCTAATTAAACATAGTCGAGAATTGAGAACAAGACGCTGCACTCAATTTGTGCCCGAGCATAGATCACAATAAAAATTTTACGAGCTATGAAATAAATGTTAGCATACATCATACATCATGTGATGACCCAGTAAATGGATCATTTTATTTGGGGTTCATTTTTACGACTTGGCAAGCACCATGAATAGCAATGCAAGTGGTGTTGGGGTTCCTCAATTTACGGCCACATGCTGAATAGAGGAGACAAGTCGATCGCGCATGCGTACAAGGATGAAGAAAGGCGGTCCAGTCTCATATAAATCGGTCAGTCACCCTGTATTAACATGCTACATGTTTTAAAACATGCCACCGGCTACTAGTCGCATAATAATGGTTGATTTGAAAGTAACAACCATCAAAATAATATTATAGTATCGCATAATAATGGTTGATTTGATAGTAACCATCATGAAACATCAAATTACATTATAGGTACTGTATTACATTTGGAAATTTTTTTCTGGATTACAGTATTGGATACCTTATTCGTGGTAGCAATTTTTTTCCAAATTCAAATTTTATTCAATCCAATTCACAATATTTACAAATTATAAGAAAAAAGGTGATACAGCTTAGAGATCATACCCTTGAAAAATATCATACAAGATTAGAGTAATAAGCTAATCATTATAAAAGTACATAACAGTCTAATTATTAAACAATAACTTCAGACAAGGATTCTAGCATGCTAAACCAGGACTAGCATTGGAATAGTGATCAATAGCTACTAATTTATTATTTTTATTAAATGACTTTTGTCAATTTAATAAATATTTTAGTCGAAATAAGAAAACCTACAAGACGAGTGAATTGGAATTTGGAATAAGCCAACAAGATGCATGATAATAATGGACTAGTTCAGTCAATCATTTCTTGATACTTCAACTGAGTTGTGGTCGATGTTGTAGAAACGTTCCATGATGAAATAAAAACACATAGATGTTGTCAGTTTTCTACACTTTAATTTGGTAAAATTAAAGTGTAGAAAACTGACAACATCTATGTGTTTTTATTTCATCATTTCTTGATACATTTCTAGAGATAGGAGTTCAGAAGACATTCTCTAATACAGTAATAAATGCAATTATAAAATAATATGTACTGCACTATATGTGATCTGTGTAGAATATTCAAGAATTTCAAGTCTAATTAAATAAGACTGAGTCACTGTCAATGTTGTAGAACTTTTCCATAATGAAATATACACATACAGGGTGAAAATACTACTTTTCTATGACTTCAAAAATCTGGTCCGCCATATTGAATGCAACTTTGTTTTTTTAAAAAGGAAGGTAATCATGCGATACATGATTTCAATACGGAGTTTCAAGAAAAAATGAATGGTGAAAACCGCATATCGATATCTCAAACCATTTCGAAGATATTCACATTATCAATCGATACTATTCACAGCAGAAAGGGAAGGAAAAACAATGAGAACCATGGAAACCATGGTCCTCTACCAAATAAAACTGTAGAATTTGACAATATATGTTTTTATTTCATAATTAATAAGGATTGAAATCAGTGTCAGTCAAATTAGAGCCGAAATAAATGGAATAAAATCAAAGTAACTAAGAATTCGAAGATATTCATGAATTATTATTCAATATCTGCCAATAAATTTAACAAAAGGAGTTGTTCATCATCATCTTTTGCAGTTCATAATGATTGATAGCAGAATAAAATAGAATAGTTAATTGAATGTTATCTTTAATAGGTGCTTGAATGAAGAATCACTTGTCATCAACCTATGCAAAACGGGATGAATCTATTTCATTACTTTTTATTTTGTTGTAAAGTGGGGCCCTCAGGAAGCTATTTGAAAGATGAAGTGTGATGAAGGAGGGTATAATAATAATAAGAAGAAGAATTACAGTATTCATAAAAAAGATGAATCAATAATCGATTTTTATACTACATCCTAATTCAATACTACATCCGAAAGCAATTTAATATGATTCACTCATTTCTACAACTTGAGCCACATATGGCGACCACGTGCTCTCCTAAAATTTAAAAATTGTAGATTTCTGTTATTTGTTGCAACACGTGCTCTGAACATATTGTATTTAAGAATATGAACGCTCGAAGAGCTAGAATAATAAAAAGAACCGTTTCTCGAAACTATTGAGAATGCATTTGAATAGCTTACCGAGACAGACGCTGGGGCATTATTCTTTTGAAAATAGTTTGAAACAAAATCATTCTGTCATAGAAAATTGCTAACAATATATGATAACAGTAACGTCAGTCACAGACACGTTTACAATAGAAACCACATGGCCCACTGTGCTTTGTGTGAACCCTTGTATATATCTATAGCATAAGTTGATGGCAGGTGAATGAAGATTGTGAATAGCGATATAGATATATAGTTAGGAGAGTAGTAAATATAGATATGTAATTTTCAATGTAACCACGTGGTCAGCATATGCTACAATTTTACCACGTGGTCAGCACATGGATATTATTGAAGCAATTATTTGATGATCAGTTATTTGAATGGTGATCACATAAACGATGAATATGATATAAATGAGTAAATGTATTTACAAATTAGGGCGTGAAGTAGATTAGGCTATATGTATAAAGTATTCAACAAATAATGTTGTACAATAAATTATAATTCAATAATTATTATAAGCTAATTAAGTTAGTTGAATCCGAATTCATAGGCTAAGGACAAATTTGTAAATAGAATAAATTAGGGATATTTGATTGAAACATGTTGACAATGAGTATGAGGAACCTGCTTAATTAATTAAGTAGTAATTAATTGGTATCTTATTAATTGATTTATTCAACTCAATTGTAATGATGTACTGTATGACATTGTATTTTGTTCATTTCATGTATTTATTATTGAAGTATTTGCCATATCAGATTTATAAGATTGATTACTGTATTAATCAAATCAATGCATTCAATTGTCAGTATCCAAACTTCAGAGTTTAAATATTGATAAATATATGATATCATTTGTTTTAATAATGAAGGGGAGCCATAGTTTGAAATGATATAACATAATAAACATTATAGTGAATTCAAATTGATATTTGAATCCAATTTGTAAGCAGAATATTAGCTGATGAGTTTGAGGGTAGGCGGAGCTAGAGGGCGAAGGGTGATGAGGGGTGGAAAATCGTGGTTCTAGTATATAAACAGGCAGACCATGCCTTGCAAGTTAGTGGCAGTTAGTTGCAGAGTTGCAGTGAGTTGCTGTTAGTTGCTGTGAGTCTCTTGGATTTTGGAGAGTGTTCAGTGTAGGAGTGAGTTTTTGGTCTCAGACTTCAATTATCCTATAGGGAATTGACTGAGCCAGGTAAAGATTGTATTTAGAATTTTCAATTTTTCTCATTTAAAATCCACACCACCCCACCCTAAAAAGCCCAAATAACTATATCAAATTACATAGCATCAAAGTAAACAGCAAATTTAATTATTAGCTCTTCTAAATACAAATCTGTGGATACAGTTTTAATTTACTTCTTGAAGCTTACAGTTGAAATTTTCTTCTAAGCACAAATAATAGTTTTTTAAAGCAAGGCTCCCCTAATCATATTCATTCATTAAAATTTATCAATTCTCTTATTTTTGACTATAATCATATTTTAACTAGAGTGTTCAATACTTTGATTTATATCTTATTTTTCAAGTAACCTGTTAAAATAGGAACTGTTTGTTAAAATTTGTTGTATGAAATTAAAACTTGAACTGTTGTACTTTCAAAAACTTAATCATCTTGTATTTATATCTAATCATTACTATATTTTTGATCAATTTTTTATAAATTCATATAAATTTAAAGTTCAATAATAAATTCATAATTAACCTTTGTTTTGCCTTTCACTTTATACATTCCCTTACACACGACCCTGATCTATCTATCTTTATCTTTTTCTTCAATACTATTATTAGTTCAGTGAGTGAAATATAAGTATCCACACAGTGAGTGAAGTTACAGTAAAGTAATTAATTTTATCAATTCAAATCAATTCAATTTTATTAGTTTAATTTTATCAATTCATAGTAATTGATTGGCGCCGGGCAAAATACCGTATAGAGTGAGGGAGTTCGAAACCCACTCTAAACAAAGACCGACAGTGGGAAAGAGTTCAAACTTTTACTAAAGTACTACTTCTTTACCATTTACTACTTCTTTTTTACTTTCTTTAATGAATTTTACTGTATAAAAAATCAATTTTACTATACTTTACTCCATGTAACTTCATCTCCATCCATTCAACAAAAATACTTTCCTCACACCAGACAACCCCCATTAAAAGTGAATCATCGGCGAGCAGAGACAAAATCTCTCACCAATTTTCAAGTGCAAAATCGACGACATTCGCTTTCACTTGAAAAGTTTGCATTCGCGTGACAGTTACAATCATCACTCTCATCTGGCAGGGGGTGGAGAGGGGGGGAATTTTCGGTCTCCAAGGTTGGCAATAACCAGCGATTATCTGCACACACAAAACGCACTGGTGGAGAGGAGAGCGGGAGAGCAAAGTTTGAACGCATACGAGAGAGTGGAGAGACTGAGAGAGAGAAAGAAAGAGGGAAGAGGGACCGTAGACAATCGATTGCATTGTGGCCTAGGTCACGGTAGTCTTCTACTGAGACTACTGTATGCTTCATGAAGATAGAAGCCAGAGTTTCATGGGATGTTGTAGCTATTATATCACACAGCAACATCATTATTGAAGGTGTGACTTGCAGTAGATTATAAGGATGATGAATTTGATTTTCACTCCAGAAAAATTGTAAAAGTTGATGACTTGAACTGAGTCTACTACTTCTTGCTGATTATAGCAGAGAGCTTATCCCAGATACACATAGATAATAAATATCAGGGAGTTGATTGAACTGGTAGCTTTTGCTTTAATAACCGGCTGCAACCTGGCTACAATATTCTGGCTGCAGCATGATACAATCGTAATTTTTTAACACATAATTCAAGTATGCAACGAATGTGTGAATTTTTAATGTTCAACTCGGCTATTCCATTAATTGTTCAATTTGGTTTCAGGAATATTGTGATTTTTTAATGTTCAACTCGGCTATTCTATTAATTGTTCAATTTGGTTTCAGGGACATCATACTAATTTTTCACTTATCAGGGTCTGATGAAGTAAAATTATATGAGAGAACAACAATTCCTACTTCAATTCATGATTTACTCTTAGTTTGGATAATATTTCGTGGATGATATACATTTATATTAATATTGTATAATGATGTTACACCCTTCAGGTGTATAACTATGTTTTCTGCATCATGAAAAATGTTCAATTTCATTTCAATAATAGTTTTCCGCGAAATGGTCAGACATTTTTCTAACCTGAAATAGGACGATTCATCCAATTAACAAACATAAAACTTGTAACGCCATTGTTTATAGATATCCTAGAAAAATATGTTAAGGAAATCATAATTAAAGCACAGTTTCTATGACCCTTATTAAATCTATGTGTTCAATGGTCCCTTACTTAAATTTGATGAATATCCTAGAAACCGAGCCTAAAGGAGAAAAACTTGATTTTTTGAGTGATAGGAATTGATTGATTAATCCGTATACAATATATTTTACAAATATGATATTTTTGAGCTTTTTCTACTCCGGAATTCTGGTTCAACAACTAGGGGTTGAGCCACATTTTCAATTCCACACGGTATTTTCCTAGATTTTCAACTCTACACTCAACCACAGAATATTCCTTCTTCATCATCACAACTTCTCATTAAAAGTGTGAATCTTATGTGGACATTATCCACAAGTTTTTTTTCCTTATCTCACCAATTTTCCTATTCTGCATTTCACTACCTAATCTATTTCTATACTCACTTATCCTTCTTAATCTTTCACTCATTACTCAATTTATCCTATCCCAATTTCTCCATGTACCACTCAACCAATTCATCCTTGTTCCACACTCAACAACCTCTATTTACCACCCCATTAAACCTCAACACGAGAAGATTTTCGCAACAGCCAACTTGCCTGCTAATAAATCTGTTGACAACCCCCCCACCACCCTAACCAATCATCCCATTTAGTCGCGAAAATCAGCAGACTGAAACTGATCCGTCCTTGCTTATAGAGTAACCCCTTCCCCCTCCACACCCCCCCATCACTTCACCCATAATACTCATCAATTCATCTGTTGAATAGGAAGTGGCCAATCAGAGCCAACACTCTTCACCTTGGCTGGTCGTTGAACGGTCAACTAGTTGAATTAAAAGATTCTACTTGGATGTGAACGATTCAACTGATTTTCGGTCAACTAGTTGAATTAAGAGATTGCACTTGGTTGTCAACGATTCAACTGATTTTCGGTCAACTAGTTGAATTAAGAGATTGTACTTGGTTGTCAACGGTTCAACTGATTTTCGGTCAACTAGTTGAATTAAGAGATTGTTCTTGGTTGTCAACGATTCAACTGATTTTCGGTCAACTAGTTGAATTGAGAGATTGTACTTGGTTGTCAACGATTCAACTGATTTCTGTCTCAAAATGTTTACCGGCCAACTAGTTGAAGGGTATTCGGGTGTCAATGATTCAACTGATTTTCGTCCCTGATCAAACCAACGTAAAAAGAATGACATTTTTCAAGTTTTTCTTCTGGAAGGTTTGAATATCTTCCTATTGGAAAAAAAATGTCACAATTTTCGGAAAAAATGTCCAGATAACCGCGAATGCAGGCACATCATTTTACTCCTTCAAGTTTAAATTAATAAAGTTACCCTCAATAACTTCTATTAATTTTAAACACTGCAAACCCCCAATGTATTTCTCATACCAAAGTTCTACATCTATTTTCGCTTAAAACCCTATCACAAGCACATTATTAACAGACGTTAAATAACGAACATGTTGCAGTCTCAACTAGTTGACAGTTCAACAACTGTCAACTGGCGACTGAAGAGCGGAATCGGCCCATTAATCGCATCAATTTAGGCTGTTCTGCAATTGTCTGGACGTCGCCCTGTTGCTCTCTCAAACTATCCCTCACTCCCTCTCTCTCTGGCACACATACTCTCATCAAGTCAAGGTCAAAATTCACTATGATAGTATGGGATCACTTTACTACTATAGCACACTCGTTGCTGCCAGACTGGCTTATTTGAGTATCATAACGTCTCGGTTACATTTCAACACTATAATAATGCCAGAAACTTACTGGAGTTTTTTCTCTGATTATGACCCACCTTGGTTCGATTTAATGCCAAAACTGATAAGGATGATATGTTTGTATATCCAGTCATCACCCTCATCACAGCAACATATGCTTTCATTTAACAAACATTTTTCAAACAATTATCAATAAATATACTATAATTTATTATCCTTTGCAAAACCAGTCATCCATCAATAGTTCTATATCTAGAATCTTCAGTATTGTATCTTCTATTACACAATATATAATATATATTATTCTAAAATTACACATAATACAATGTTGGTAATGATGAATTCTGACGATTATGACAATAATATTAATGGTTTGATTTTATTTATTTATTTATTCATATACAAATACAATTAAGGTAAAAACAACAGATTTTCTTTATAGAATACAATTATTTTGAGATATTATAATATGTATGTGCAAATTCGATAAGGAATCGATTCCGATAATGCTGAGCATTTCCAACATTATTACGTGCTCATTGTCGTATAGATAAACAAATATGAATTTCTTACAAAGTTTTCTGTTACTGGATACAGGAGACGGTACCAATACTGGTTGGAATTATGTTCATGGATCGATGAGTATCAGCAGAGGAGCAAAGTATAGAATAAACCATTTTATTCAACTGTTATAGCAATTCTCTGGTATCAGGTACGCAGAAGATGGGATAGATAGATAGATGACTTTTATTTACACTTTACAATAAAAGTGATGTGGGCGAAATTGAGACAATAAAAGCCTCCTCTTCCATTTAACCCACAATGTGTCTTGTGATAAGTGTCTTGACACGCGTCATGTTTTTAGAAACATTTTTCATCTACGACTACAGTAGTAAATGTGAAAATTCTATATTATAATAATTCTCTAATTCAAATAAATTGATGTACTGTAATTCAAATCATTCTATCACATAATCATGTAAACAAATCGAGACCCATTTATCATCAAACAAAAAAGATCAGATTGAGAAACGCTTGAAACAAACTGATTACAATCACAGATCGACTCAGTTCTGATTACAGAATCAGAAATGCTGTAACCAAAGATCCATTGAAAAACAAAAGTGGTTCTGGTGGAGCAAAACAAAAGTTACAACTCGAAGACTTCTCACAAAGTGAGAAGGAACAACTTCTCGAATTACTGTCACACCTAAACCAATACTGGGCGGTATCTCCGTATCCACTATAGTAAAATCCACATCAAACTGTTAGCATTAGTTGTATGGGGAAGCATAGATGTTATTTATAAGAAATGATTTCAGTTGGAAGTTGAATCACACCAGTTGAAACCAGTGTACTGGATCCAAACAGTCAGATAGGGCAGAGTCTCAGACAGAGACCAAATATTTGAGAGTTGACTGTAGGCTACGGAATTCAGCCTTCGAAAGCTTACTCATCACTCAATAGTTCTGTCCCACTCCCACACACACACCCGTCGTAAATTCTGAGTTATCTAGTTTCTCTGTCGGTATGACTAGCTTTTAAATAATCATACTCATTCATAATCATGCTCCCTCACTATCATACAGGAAATTATTTATTTTACGAATTCTATGCATAATCATTGATAAAAGATTAAAAATTTGTAAATCGAGGATCACAATATATAATCAATTTGGGTAATAGAGATACTTGTCCTAGAATAAGATATTTTCAATAAAATGTCGTTCTACTGTAGTTCGAAAATTTGTAAATGGGAAATCACAATATGTAATCAATTTGGAGAATAAACAGACTTGTCATAGAATAAGATATTTTCAATAAACTGTCGTTCTATTGTAGTTCAAGAATTTGTAATTGGAATATCACAATATGTAATCAAATTGGAGAATAAACAAGCTTGTTGTAGAATAAGATATTTTCAATAAACTGTCATTCTACTGTGGTTCAAGAATTTGTAATTGGAAGATCACAATATGTAATCTATTTGGAGATAAACAGGCTTCCTAGAATAAAATAGTTTCAATAAATTGTCAGTTCAAACATAAATTTGTTAGTATCATCCATTCACTAAACACATTCTCCACTTCAATAAAATCCCTAGTCATACCTCCAATTTGAATTTGAGAAAGTATGCTTTCAGTTGACACTTTGCCAGTTTTTATACACCTTCTTCTTCCTTCTTCGTCAAGCATTTCAATTTGGTAATCTATAAGATATTTGTACAGCCATTAAATAGTTTTCTTATAGAAAATATCAAGGAATTTTTCAAGTTGAGAAACCATGAAAATAGATACAAGATTAATTCTTGCAATTGGTAATTAATAGTTACAATTGTTAATTGATTGTTACAAGATTAAATAAATAAATAACGGCAAATAAGTCCATCTAGAGAAGCAGAATTGTGACAAATCTAGCGACACCAAGATGATAAATAACTCTATCTATTAATAAACTATTCATTACTGTATATCTTCAACATTTCGATATAATATTGCAAAAATTCAAGAACAAAAGGTATGAGATAATTTATTACCATTCAGCAGAGACAAATTGTCTACTACACATAAGTTTAATTCATTATGAAAATACTTAGATGTGATCAAATTAATATCACTACATTTCACCTAACACTGTGTAAGTAATCTAAGACTTCAAATACTAATCTGCAAATCCTCTAAAAATTTGACATTTCAGTTCACATCTTGTCTAGTGATCGGTATCTCTTTTCATCTCGACATGGAAACAAATCCTATCTCTCTCTATTCAATTCTTCCTCTCTTTTCTTTCAACTTCCATTTTCGGATATGTCTCCAGGTGACTCATCCACCTACTCTCTCTTTCTCTCGCTCACTCTCTGCTGCAATCATCCTCTTTCACTCTCCAACATTCCATCATTCTCTCTCACCCTCTTCTCTGCAACTATGCTCCTCTCTCTTTCACTCTCCAACATTCCATCATTCTCTCTTGCCCTCTTATCTGTAACTATGCTCCTCTCTCTTTCACTCTCCAACATTCCATCATTCTCTCTTGCCCTCTTATCTGTAACTATGCTCCTCTCTCTTTCACTCTCCAACATTCCATCATTCTCTCTTGCCCTCTTATCTGCAGTCATGCTCTCTCTTTCACTCTCTAAATTTCCATCATTCTCTCTCACCGTCTTCTCTGCAACCATGCTCTCTCTTCCACTCTCTAAATTTCCATCATTCTCTCTCACAGTCTTCTCTACAACTATGCTCTCTCTTCCACTCCCTAAATTTCCATCATTCTCTCTCACCGTCGTCACTGCAACCATGCTCTCTCTCACTCTCCAAATTTTCATCATTCTCTCTCACCGTCGTCTCTGCAACCATGCTCTCTCTTCCACTCCCTAAATTTCCATCAATCTCTCTCATTCCATCAACCCGTCCCTTTCCTTTTGTGCCTCTCAACTATTCTGTGATTCAGTTGAGACTCCCATATGACTCATGCACAATCCAGACAGAGTCGATTCTCTATTTTGTCCGTCGGCTTCATTACTTCTTCATAAAGGAATGTACGTCCGGCACTTTTAATCGCAAATGGACATCAAGAAATCGGGGATCCCACTAAGAAAACGGAGGTAGCACCTACTGCATAGTAATCAGGCACTTGCGAATCCTTGTACAAGCCACATTCTTCAACAAAGGAATTCCTGTGTGCATTCCTACGTGTAACAGGTACCAAAAATGCAGTGGAAACATTTAGTCTAGACTTTCATGGTGAGGATGAGGTATCTTAATGGCCTTACATCTTTAGTTGTTTCTATAGGTGTTTCATAGTATTTTATATTTCTACAGATCAGTTACTAGAATTATGTATAATTGTTATTATGTATTTTTATGGGATGGAGGGGATATTACTGTCCCAACTTCGCTACATCTTTTAATAGAAAAGATTCTATTATACAGACTGAGTCATATGTATGGGAACCCTTCAATAAGTTGGAGACTGTTGTAGATATAATACTATAGCTTCCAGTGTGAGTTATTGGTCGAATACTCTACATTTGGACGAACAACTGAATTTCAACCCCTCATAAGGGAGTGACTTGGGGGTTGTAACTTGAATATTTTACATGTTAACACCCATTGTGTGGTACGTCATTTAAAAGGCCTTTTTAAAAAAGAAAGATGACATCTATAAAAATGTTCTATGATACTTCTATCAAAAATGGCGGCTGATTGAAGTTTTAGTTTTTAAAGAAATGATTGGTAAATCGCCATTTTAGATACAAGTATCATAGAACGTTCTTATTGATGTCATTATTCTTGTTTTGAAAAGGCCTTGAAAATTATGTACCACACAATCGGTGTTTACATTTAAAATATTTGAGTTACAACCCCTTATTTCTTTAAAAACTGAAACTTCAATCAGTCGCCATTTTTTTGGATACAAGTATCATAAAATATATTATTGATGCCATTTTTCTTGTTTTAAAAAGGCATTTCAAATGACGTACCACACAATGGGTGTTTACATTTAAAATAATCGAGTTATAACCCCTAAGTCACCCCCTTATGAGGGGTTGAAATTCAGTTGTACGATGAGAGGTAGAGTATTCGGCCAATAACTCATACCGGAAGTTACAATATTATATCTACAACAGTCTCCAACTTGATTAAGGGTTCCCATACTGAATTGAATGGTAGGAGAATTGATATGTAGGGAGAATGAAAAATGTTTGTTACAGTGTTTGTATTTTCATGTATACTGACTTTCAAATTGTATTATTCTTTATTCTGCCCCATACTACCTATTTGGTTGTGTTACTTATTAAGATAATCTTCATTGGTTGTTGTTCAACGGTTCTCATTATTTGAATTTTTGGGTACGTCTTGTCTCGACCAATGACAGAAGAGTTCAAACTACATTGGTCAACAGCTAATGGCCAATCGTAGTGCTTCACCCATACTCTATATTATGCTGCTCAATGTTTAAGTTTTCAGATGTAAATTGAGCTTTATGTTTAATGTTTAAGCTTTTAGTTTTAAGTTTCCTAGAGATAATGAAACTAGTAACCCATATTGTGTCATAATGAATTAGTTTTTTTAACAATATAAGTAGTTTTAATTCAAGAATTCAGAGTAATTTGGGAAATAAAGTAACAGATAAAACAACAAATGACAAAATGAGAAACATTTCCTTTGTGAATGAGAAATTAACATGACAAGAATATTGTCCAATGGATTACAAGCACTAGACTGTTGGAGCATTAGCATATTACCTATTTACTGTTCTACCTATTTACTATTTCCATTCACTACAATTCAACAAAAGGAATAAATTAGATAGAAAAAACATGTAATGCAAGCTTTGACACCCATTGAAGGTTTGTAAATATAGCCAACACTTATTCTGTGTTAGGTGTTCTAGTGACTCAATGAAACATTACATAGATAACTGCAATACATGATACATGTTCCTATAATGTGTGGGATTTGATTCCTGGTTCAGCTACATTTACATTCCAACTACAAATAAATTATTAAACATACAAGAACTCACTTTCCAAACGGTCTTATTTTCTACTACATAAACTGCAATAGGTGGCAACTAGACTACCATTTGCATCTACGAACTAGTCTAGATCTAGTCCCAGTCTAGTCTACAATAGTGTAGGAATGTAGATTATTACCAGCCTACACAAATTGAATGAAAAATTCTACTAATGTAGGCCTATTTGATCAATGCTCGACACCAGACCTCATTTGAATCATTGGTAAAGTCCCAATAAAACTGCCAATCAAACCTTGAATTAATTTAGTTCTTACTTTGATCAATGAAGACTTACTCAGGAAGTAGTTATTTTTTAATGAATAATTAATCATAGAGCTACACATGCTACTGTAATGGTGCCAAGTTAGTAGGCGTACAGAACTCGGAATTAGTCCTTGTCAGTGTTTAATAGCAAGTAGGAGTAGAAAAAATGTTGCTAAATGCATGTACCAATGTCAATGTGAACGATTTTGAAGGAAGTGTAATGATGGCCTTGTGTTTTTAGACGTGAAAAATAACGTAGGATGAATGAAATATGCTATGATTGAAGTTACTTAGATGTTTACAAAAATGGGAGAATTTCATCCAAATGATTGTCACGATGTATGGAGTTTAAGTAAAAGGAAATAGAAAAATCCACCGTACCTAGTGGAACTTCACAGAAATACAGGTTTTGATACAAAGTAATGGGGTGGAATACTAGAATAACTTCAATAATAATTTCATTCATAATAAATTAGAAACTCATTTATAATTCAGCAAACAATAGCAGAGCATTTCAGTAGAGTTCAGGAGAGCATCGATCATCCGGACATCGGTTATTCGGATGACCGATTATCCGAACGGTCTGCTGGGTAATATAATAAAATTAAAAATCAGGTGTGGCGCACTCCCACAACTTTCCTTGCCGTTATGAAAATAGATCACCTGACGCTACTGTTCACGCGCATCTCAAGTCTACTATACAACGATCTGAGCCAGCTGGTGTCAGGGACAGGACAATAACGCTGGAGACACACGAGGTGTGCTATCTTTTCATAGTGAATAATTTAATAGAATCAACAGTTGCCAACAGTTTTCAATTGAATAATCACATTTTGTCGAATTTCGAGCTTATTTTAAATTTTAGGTGAAAATGTTACTGAACATTCATTGAAGAGATTTTCATGCTCAATCTTTTCCACTTGAAATTTTTGTTTAAAAAGTATCTGAAGCCTGATAATTGGGAATCTAAAATCAAACTTTGCATAGATCCTGAATTTTTTTCTTTTTTGACTCGTGGCAGTTGATAGAGCTTAACAATGACTATTTTAGGTGTTAATTTGATCGAAATCGTTTGAGCAGTTTTCGAGAAAATCGCGAAAAACCCTATTTTTGACAACATTTTAGCCGTCATCTTGAATTGCATTTGATCGAAATTGTTCGTGTCGGATCCTTATAGTGTAAGGACCTTACGTTCCAAATTTCAAGTCATTCCGTTAATTGGGAGATATCTGTGATGAACACAGACGCACATACACTCATACACACACACATACAGACCAATACCCAAAAACCGCTTTTTTGAACTCAGGGGACCTTGAAATGTATAGAAATTTAGAAATTGGGGTACCTTAATTTTTTTCGGAAAGCAATACTTTCCTTAGCTATGGTAATAGGGCAAGGAAAGTAAAAAACCTTAAAACCTATCCTATTCCGTACTTTCAGCGGCTAATTGGTCCGCCACAAGGAGCATCAAGGTTTAGTAAAATAAATTCATATCAAATATTAGAGTTACTGTAGCCTACCTAATGGAATTACACAACAAGGTGTTCATTTTAACAAGAATGCAAATGAAAGGTAAGTATATACAAATATAAAGAAAATAATTAAAAATCTCAGTACCCTTTTTTTAAAAATATTTTATCACGACATGTTTCGGTCAAAGAAAGCATGATATTGTTAGAGATATAAAACACATCGCCAACTTAACCCCAATAAAGTACAAAAAACCCTTCAATAATTGTCAAGCAAAAATCGCTAGTCAACAGTTTCAAAAATATTAATTTCCAGACTAGACATGTTTTGAAAGTTTATTGATTCCATATCACCTACTACCCAACAGCCTGTAAGTATCACCCCAAGTCACAACGCTTGGGCCTTTATTGGAGCAGAAAGAAGATGATGGACTAGCCAACAATGGAGGTCACACTTCTTTGGCCCTATAAAACGAACCTTTTCACATGGCTCAAAGTTCCCGTTCAACTAATGCTGACAGTTTGATGTGAATTAGCAGCGAATATAGAGCATTATAACGACAATGGGGCCACTTATTTTCGACCTGCGGCGATTGGCGATTGACAGCAAAGTGTCTGTCAGTGTGCACAAAGGGGCAGCAAGAGTGTTTCCTGTAAAACAGCTTGTTGATGATCAACAACAACAGCATGCATTGAATTTAACGTGTCAAGGCTTCGTCAGCTGAACTCAGCCCGAAGCTGATACAATTTCGGCTGCATCTCTTTTGTCCGACACTTGAATTCAATGATGTATTTCAATCATGGCTAGTGGATCAGAAGGCTCCAACTGACCATTGAAAGCTTCTAACAAAACTACTTTACTGATTTAAAGTAAACTTTAAACTAAAAAATTCTAGTTTCATTCAAAATTTAAACTTTTTGAATAATTATCAAGTTACTGTTCTAGATTTTTTTATTTTAGGCTCAAAGTTAATCTATTTGATTCAATCTAATCTAGTTTCATTCAAAATTTAGACTTTTTGAATAATTATCAAGTTACTGTTCTAGATTTTTTTATTTTAGACTCAAAGTTAATCTATTTGATTCAATCTAATCTATTTGAATCAAAATTTGCTCTTGTATCTGAGTATTGAAGATCGTAAATTGTATTTTAAAAAGTGAACCAACATTTTGATTTGGACAGTAGCCTATAGTATAAATTGGAAATGGGACAGTTTTGGGCATGAGCCAGTTGTGACTTTCCTCATCTTAAGTATTTGTACACAATGTAATAAATAAATAAACTACCAAATTTATTGCTATTTACTTCTTATTTATTCCTCCTGGGCTACTTGATTGTCTATCATAAGGAATTACCAGAACCCTTTTATTTTCTTGGATGAGATGACACGACCGGTTTCGGGTATTGAGTATTATTATTTTGGTATTGATTTCGGGTATTATTATATTTCCGGTATATCCGTTAATAGGTGCCCCATTATTAAGTGTCCAAGATAATCTTATATTCACTTATTGAAAAGAAAAAAGTTCTTAGGAAAATCCAGGCTTTGAGAAGAGGTAAATTAATTTCAATAAGAGGCACATTATACAATCAACAATCAATAGATTGATGGAAGAAGAAAACTACTCGTGGATGATTGATTACAACATGTTTAATGAATCATTGTATTTATTATTGTGTTTAAATTAAGTTCGCTTCTATGTTTTCATAAATAAATGAATATGTAACATGAAATCTAAAGTGTAAAAAGTGTATATTAGTTGAAAAATATGTATGAAGTGCATAAGTTTATTAGCCTACTTGAAAGTGATATTTATTTATTTGTTTATCACATTGTGTACAAATACTTAACATGAGGAAAGGCACAACATGCTCATGCCAAAACTGTCACATTTCTAATTATTTATACTATACAGTCCAAATCAAAATGTTGGTTATGTCACTTTCACTTTTTAAAATACAATTTCCGCTCTTCAATACTCAGATAAAAGAGCAAATTTTGAATCAAATAGATACTATTAGAGTCTAAAATCAAAAATCTAGAACAGTAATTTGATAATTATTAATTATTTTTAATAGGATATTAATTACTTTTGAGAATTGAGTTTAGCAATTCTCAACAAAACAATGACAAAATTCAATCTAATACTAATATAAATACAAATCTGTAGTGATGAAGCATCAAACTTCAAACATAAATTTTACTTTTTAATTCAACACAACATGATCTCGACATTCCACCATGGAAACTCTGTAGACACCATTACACGAGAAAATGAATAGGAGAGACCCGGACCTCTCTTTGAAAAGAGATCCGGATTAAGAGCCTGTCATTTCACCCTCTAAAATCACTAGTCTGTAAAAAAGGGCTTTTTATACAAAAATACTCTGTTAAAAGAGAGGCGTTCTATCTGAATTAACTCCTGCATCACACAGCGAAACTTCTTTGAAAGAGGGGTTGCTTCACACAGACATAGTTGAAGGGTAGGATCAGAGAAGACAGGCATTATGTCGTCAAAAGTATAACTTTGTGTCATTAATTACGAAAGCGGATTAAGCAAAGCTATAGAAATGAGATATGTTTCACTAAAAAAATCACAAGGGGACCGAATTTGACAAAAGCATAACTTTGAAAAGCATTATTGACCGAACGAAGTGAGGTCTAAGATTCAAGTCGACGGTTTGGCATTTCTCTTAATGTTTAAATGTTTATATGTTTATATGTTGCGCATTCACGGCGAAACGCGGTAATAGATTTTCATAAAATTTGACAGGTATGTTCCTTTTTAAATTGCGCGTCGACGTATATACAAGGTTTTTGGAAATTTTGCATTTCAAGGATGATATAAAAGGATAAATCTGGTGTGGAGCACTCACACAACTTTCCTTGCCGTTATGAGATTTTATCACCTGACGCTAGTGTTCCCGCGCATCTACTATTCAAAGATCCAAGCCAGCTGGTGACAGGACAATAATGCTGGAGACACACGAGGTCTGCTATCTCTTCATAGTGAATGATTCAATAGAATCAACAGTTGCCAACAGTTTGCAATTGGATAATCACATTTTCTCGAATTTTGAGCTTATTTTGATTTTTAGGTGAAAATGTTACTAAACATTAATTGTAGAGATTCTCATGCTCAATCTTTTCCACTCGAACTTTTTTGTTTAAATTGTATCTGAAGCCTGATAATTGAGAATCTGAAATCAAAATTTGCTTAGATGGGGTGGAGCTCCTGAAATTTTTACAGGTATGGGACTTATGGCAGTTGATAGATCTAATCAATAACTATTTAAGGTATGAATTTAATCAAAATCGTTGGAGCCGTTTTAGAGGAAATCGCGAAAAACCCTGTTTTTGACAACATTTTCTCCATTTTAGCCGCCATCTTGAATTGCATTTGATCGAAATTGTTCGTGTCGGATCCTTATATTGTAAGGACCTTGAGTTCCAAATTTGAAGTCATTCCGTTGAAGGGGAGATGAGATATCGTGTACACAGACGCACATACACTCATACACACACACACACACCAATACCCAAAAACCACTTTTTTGGACTCAGGGGACCTTGAAACGTATAGAAATTTAGAAATTGGGGTACCTTAATTTTTTCGGAAAGCAATACTTTCCTTACCTACCTATGGTAATAGGGCAAGGAAAGTAAAAATAGAACAATAGATCAATCACTCCAAGGGTTGTGTGGCAGAGAGGACCTGGAGTCCTAACTCCGCCCTTAAAGGCAATCAATAAATCACTCTGTCTCTCTCTCTCTGTCTCTCCAAAGAATAGACATTGATAAGTCCAAAGCTCCGCCAATTTATGTAGATGCATAACAATATTATCTATAGCTATTACCAATTGCTTTTTTCATATCATATGCAATTCAAAAATCATTTTCTTAGTCTATATTATGTAAATTCATCTATAATTTTGCTGTATTGTAAGCTATTGTATATAAGTGTATAAGCCAGTATATATTGCAATCTACATAAATAAATAAAGTACTCAATCAATCAATTTCTTTTACCGTCATCTTATATTTTCCTCTTCTATACTCCAAAGTCTACAAATACAAATACAGTACAAATCGTAGGTACTAGCGCATATCTGTACATTCCATAAAATTCTGCACCACGCCATAATAATATGGATGTAGTACAATAAATTCCAAAATTACCCCTATTTTACTAGAGCATAGCTAAATATTCCACAAACTTCCAAACCACGCCATAATTGAAATGTTGTACATTAAATTCCGAAATTACCGCTATAAAAACGGTTAACTCAATGCAGAGGCAATCCGAATAACATGAACTTGACAGAGAAATTTTTCCGACCTTGAATATTGAAACGAGAATCGATTCACATTTGCCTGGTCCTGGCTTGTACCGCTTATAAATTGTAATAACTTTTTAAATATACCAGGCAAATGGAATATAGCAGGATGGATACCTAGATAGAGAGAGTGAGATAGAGATGAGAGAGATTGAGTACTTCGTGTTACGTTACTTCGTATACGTATTGAGAGAGAGAGAGAGAGAGAGAGAATGAGTAAGAGTGTGATGGGAGTGTGAGAAGGAGGGTGGATCAAACCTGTCGTCACCACGGGTGAGCTTCATTTTAAACTGACATAATTCCTTATGACTAACACTGATAGCTTCTAATTCAACTAATGCTGACAGTGAATCTCCCTACAGAACAAACCACCGCCAATGGAAACAGAAAAAGTTATTAACAACTAAATTTATTTGCGAAACTTGAAGTAAGTAGATGGCCAGAAATAGTTGGATTTGCACGATATCCGCTTGTTTTAATAAAAACAATAGATGATGACATAATAGGAGAGAAATGAAAAGCGGATAAAATAAAACTTGTATTAGGGTAGGTGAAAGGGGTAAGGGGAAAGAGAGACGGAAGAAAAGGAGGTGAAAAGTATGACGATGAAGTAGAAATGGTATGACAATAGAGAAGAAGACAGATGCGAAAAAAATTGAAAAGGAGACGGAGAAAGAAACACAGAGAAAAGGAATATGAGGGAAGATATGAATGAAGAAAAAGGAGAAGCCGAAGGAGGAACAAAGGCAAAGGAGGATAAAGAAACAACAGAGAAGTGAAGATTAAGATGTTGAGAAGTAGTTGAGAAGGAGATGGAGAAGAATGGGGAGTAGAGAGGAGGAAAATTTATCAATTTTTCGAAATTTTCAAATTTGCAGAAGCAAGAACCCCTTGCAAGGCCCCACCCCAAATTTCTTCCCTTATTTCAATACTATTCAGTATTCATGTTCATTTTCGAAAGTAAAATTTGATAAGGAGTAGAATGGGAAGAGGAAAAACTGTGGTCAAATAAGAGAAAAGATGTGGAAAAAGAAAATGGTGGAATGATAATATGAAGTTGATGATTATAAAAGAAGAAGACGGTGGGGAAGAAGAAAGTGAATGAATAAAAATGTAGAAAGAAGACTGATAAAAAGAGACAAGAATTCGAATTTAAAGGAAGCGGAGGCAGAGGAAGATTAGATAAATGAGGAGGGGGAGCCGAAGGTGAAAATGGATGAAGAACAAGACATTAAAGGAGAAGGAGGAGGAGGACGAGAAAAAGTAGGAGGAGATGAAAGAGGGGGAAGAAGAAGGAGAGGATGAGAAGGAGGAGAAGGACGAGCCCCCAGGACGAGGAGGAGGAGGAGGAGTAGGATATGAAAGAGAAGGAGGAGGGAGAGAAAGAGAATGAGGAGGGAGAGAAAGAGAATGAGAAAAAGAAGAAGAAGAAGAAGAAGAAGAAGAAGAAGAAGAAGAAGAAGAAGGAGAAGTAGGCGGAGATGAAAGAGGGGGAGATGTGTGTGAGAGAGAGAGAGAGAGAGAGAGAGTGAGAGGAGAAGGACGAGCACCAGAAGGAAGAGGTGAAGGAAAAAGAAAATAAGCGTGGGTATAATACGAGGTAAATACGAGGTATCAACTACAATAAAATACCGAACAATGCACAGTACACGGAATGGCTGAAAGTTTGATAGCAGTTTAGAAGGGCAAAGGTTAGTACATTTATGGCCAGGTATGGGTACTGTGATGAATCTTTCAAATAGATCTCATGAAAAGAGAGAAAAATTGTGATTACCTTTTAAAATGAAGGAATTTGCTAAAGGAATAGTTAGCGACCGAGCGATAAAAGCTTACTTATCAATAACTGTATATTTGATAAGAGTACCGTTCCGTACTGAATATTTTTCTAGGAAAATTATTAAATAAAATTATAATTATTTTGCAAATAAAGCACAAATTGTTTATGAATCGCTCACTGATTTTGAGGTTACACTTTGTTTACCATCGATCAGATGTTTTTAAAACAGTTCGAACGCAGCTGACTGATTCAAAGTATTGTCAAATGTCACGCTGGCTTCACGTAAGATATAATACCATCTCTAAAAATCAAAACTATCCATAAAGGATCAAGAATTTCAAATAAAAAAATAAAATGTATGTGTTATCGTTGAAATTATTTATTATTTAAGAAATTATATTATATGTCAGGTCTTATTGTAACTAAATAGGTCATAGCATGAAATTATATTATTGATAAAAGGCAGAAATTATTTATAACAATCTCAAACCTAATAAAAATTGTACAAGAGTATTAATTCATTAACGACTTAATTCAACTGAACCACATGGTAATTAAATCTCTATGGCAGGTCTAAGCCAATCACAGTGCATAGAAATAGCACCAAGACGGTGATCGTTTGAAAGCAACACATGTTAATCTATTATCAGACACCACCCTGCCTTATCAGTTACACTAGCACGTGTACATTGTATGAGAGGAACTATGTCTAGAAGATTAAGCAGTTTTAAGAATTACATAAATTAAATTATTATTGTAATTAAAGGAATTGTATTCTACTACTTGCCACTGACGTCATGTTTACGTCACAAGCGTTCTACCAATGGCAAATTTTTATGCAAATTATTACATTGAGATTCTGAGAAGCAAGGTCTAGCCTAAAAGCTTAGAGAAAAGAGCAGCACTTCCCTTTTGAAATCCTCACCGTGCAGATCTCTTTTTATAGTTACCAAAGACCTATTTGTGAAAATTTCTTGTTCGATTTTAAATGTTCTATTTGTGAGCCGATATTTTAGGCCAATTTATTTGTTATTCGTAAATTTCTGTTCTCATCAATCGATAAATTTAAAAGCTTAAAGTAAATTATCCCTTAATTAATTCGGTGAAGGAGATATTTAAATTAAAATTCCCCACGTGCTGAAACCGAAGCCTGGATTGCCGCCGATCAAACGATTTTTTGATCTAAAGAAGAAAACCACGACGACCAAGGAATTTCACGTGAGTTATAAGTCATAAGGGGCCCCAATCTACGCTTCGAAAATATTTCAGTGCAGAAAACATAAATTTTTCTTCGTTAAATTATTGGCCACGCCGACAAGCGCTTTAGCATTTAAGAGTCTAGAATTTATTCATATTGAATTTATAAGAATTTGTAGTTGATTAACTATCCTCCGCTGCCTGAACCACGACCCGAGCATTTTAAAAAATATTTTCTATAATTCATTTTTCACTATTTGTTCAAACTGTTAAATTTTATCAATTGTAAAATTCTGTTGAATCACGCATGGTATCATGCAAGCACAAGAAAATTTTTAACTATTCTATTAATGCTAAATTATTATCAACCTGTAAATCAAATTCTGAATCTGCACTGTATGATTACATATTTTATTGTAATATATTTCAGTTTTGTTAATTCGCTTTCTGAGTTCGATTATTTCTTAAGCCTGTCAATTATTGTGTCTGATACGTTCTATATCATCAAGAACCGATCGAATACGATCATTGAAATAATTGAATTGAGCTGGATATTGGAACAGGTCTAAGTGGATGTAGCGAGTGGGGTCAGATCGAGATATTTATTCTTTGTCCTTACCTGTTCATACATCAGCTTTTATCTGTTACCTACCTCGACTTAGGAACGAATGCATCAATTGTACAGCAGAGGCAGCCATAGATCATATAAATTCCTACAATAGAGCTTAAAACCCGACAAGACTCTGTTCTCGAAGTATATTCTGAACGATATTTGGTTCAAATACCGTATTTTTAATCCTTCAGAACTTATTAGAGACGCAGTCCCGTAAATTAGCTACATCGGGATTTTTGCTCGACCTGTATGATTTTGCATGCTCATTCTTCACAGGTAATAATTTTAAGGTATCCGTCTTCAGTGTTTAGCGATCGCTACACTACTTATAAAAATTTCATCACTATACAATTTGTCATTAGAAGAATCAAGGGTGAGCGAGCGTTTAGGCCTCCCGCGATTCCGACAATTGTATTGAATCTTGTAGTGAATCAATCAGTCTGGTGTACACTCAGCGTCCACGCACGCAATTACAAAATTTATAGCCGCTACACCATTGACTCAGTACAAGATTCACCCTACATGTGTGAAGCCTTCAAATCACGCTCCACAGTACCTATCTGCTCTGATTCTTCACCTTGAACTTGGTATGCAGAAGCAAGAACCCCTTGCAAGGCCCCACCCCAAATTTACCCCCTTATTTCAATACTATTCAGTATTCATGTTGTTTCCCATCTCATTCCAACTGATCACGATTTTTCTCCCCATTGTTTATTGTTAGTTTCTGGTGGAATATCGATTTACTCTATATCTGAACTACTGATTTGCATAGTTTGTACACAAAACAAATATTTGGAGTAGAATTATTAGAACGGCATTGCAGCTGAGGTTTTTGAAAAATTGTTTCTAAAAATGATTCACATCCCTTATCACACGGAAATAATTTTTTCATGACCAAGGTCAGAAACACTGTTGAATATTTAAACACTAGAAACAAATACTCTTTTAAAATGTCAGGTTCACGTAAATATCTCTGAATTTTCAAGACAAGTTGGATCTGAAAATATTTTATAATATTTGTTGTAATATTTGTTGTAAATTTCTGTAGATTTATTTAGGAAGCAATTAAATTTGGTCAAGAAATAATTTGCTTACTTGAAATGAGGTGATATTGATGTGTCTTCGAGTATTGTAATGTATAGTTTATCTATTAGTTGTAATTATATAAAGTTATAAGTTATTAGTTCTAATATACTATAACCTGTAAACATATATTTCTGAAAATCTAGATCGAGACCACTGTAGAGAATTTGTTCTCTTGTTCTTCTATTTTTATCGGTTCCATTTTGTTTGATGATTCTTCTTATAATCAATAATTATTATTGTTCACGATTACTTCAGTGATTATTAAGTATTCTTTTATATTGATTAAGTATATTTCTTTCATTTTTTATCTTCTTGTATTTCAAATTGTATAATGTGTTGAAAATATTGTATTGTGTGGAGGAAGCAAAATGAGTCTCAGCTTGTTGTCTCCATTAATAAAAATCATTATTATTATTATTATTATTATTATTATTATATTATTATTATTATTATTGATGGAATTGAAATATATAAATATATTAATATATAATTATTATTTAACGAAAATCCTAAATTCCTGATTGGCATTTGGGAGGTACCGGGTTCGATTCCCGGGCTGGCAACTAATTTTTGGATAGTAGTTCTCATCGAATTTCCATCTAGCTGTTAACCCCGTTGTCAATGTCTGCAGTAGCAGAAGTCTTCGGGGTGATTTACAGCATTTATTTAGGATTTTCGTTAAATAATAATTATATTATTATTATTATGAATATTGGTGATCACTAAAACAATATCTATCATAATACCGTCTTATTCCAACTTATTAATTACGAAATAAATTAGTATCCCCCGATTCATAAATTTCAAGCATTCAGGTTTATGATAATATTAATATGTTTGAGTAAAATATATGAGATATTGAAGAGTGTGATTAGTTAAAATATTTGAAAATCATTATAGTACGCGTATGATTAATATTTTCTTGTGAATTGACAATATTTATACATAGGGACTATTTTGTGTATACGCTAATGACATACCTCTTTTATCTTGAGTTCTATCAAGTAGAAAAGAATGTAACACTCACCTGAAAAAGAAACAAATCGAATCATTAGTTTATGAAAAATTAAAATATTTTTTTTAGAATTAATAATATTCATGAATCTTATGAGAATCAAATTGAATCGAGAAATTTAGAAAAATTGTCATTTGAACCTTGATATCTTATTCTTTGGGTTTGTCGTTAACTTTCGTTCCAATAAATTTGTGCTTGTATTTAGACAGAGTTTCTGCAATTTCATCTATTCAAAAGTGACTGTAATTTCTGTAGATTTGATCATGACTGATAGTCAAGTTGTACTTGTGAGATGAATCTCTGACTATACTGACATAAATAAATTAAATGTACATATCACTGGTTGTTTCATCAATAATTACCAGGCTGAATCATTCCCAAACTTGAACTGAGAAAAACAGCTACTTCTTAAATACCATCTGGTTGTCAAGGCATACAATTGGCTACCATAACGAAATGGACGTCAAACACAAAATGGCGGAACTGCGTTACAATGATCGCCTGTGATTGGCTGTCTATGACGCCCACTACTAACGATGGGATGAGCCAAGCAATCACGTCAAAAGATACAGAAAATAGTTTACCATTCTTGATCAGCAAATAAAACATATTATTTCCATAAATACGGGGAAAAAATAATAAGGATGAAGAATAACTGAAATATTCAAAGAAGTTATTATAATATCAAGGATTCATCACAAAAAAAACTATTAACCTTTTCAACATCAACACAAGCTTTTTCTAAACATGAATATCTTGAACAAAAATAGGAAAATGTTCCAAGTTTTTCAGAGTCAACTTCTCGATCAAATTGAAAGAATAAGATGAAACTAGTGAATAAATAAGAAATAACAAGACACCATAATGTATCTGAAACCATAACTATCGTTGAAAATAAAAAATGTTATTCCAAGAACATAGAAAGACGTGACAATCTATTCAAGACTAATAAACTTTAGACTGAATTAATGGGAAATCAGATAAAATGTATGAATAAATTAGAAAAAAACAATAATTAAGAAAACACATAAAGCTTCCAAACACCAATAATAAACTTTGGACCAAATTAATGAGAAATCACATGAAATGTATGAATAAATTAGAAAAAACAAGTAAGAAAACGCATAGAGCTTCCAAACACCAAAATAAACTATGGACCAAATTAATGAGGAATCACATGAAATGTATGAATAAATTAGAAAAAACAAGTCGAAAGCCACATAAAACTTCCAAACACTATCCCGATTTTTTTTTCAAATAAATATTCTAAACGAAAGTATAAATCTGTTAAACCTACTTAGCACTAACTACATCAACTTTATTTCTACAAATAAAATACTCAACTTTTTGAACCTGGCCACAAGAAGCAAGCAACTGTGGTTAAGTTACGCCATAAAATTAATCAATATCACCGTCAACACGAGCGATATTAGAGTGGACATCCACACAGCTGCCAGATTATATTTACACGAATTCCTTTCTCTTGCAACGAAATCCGTCCCCAACTGTCCCCCAACACTCTTGGATGAGATTCACTTCAAACTGTCAGCATTTCTCATAAACAACACCAATATGCTTCCCATTCAAATAATGCTGACAGTTTTCTGAATGAATCAAACAATAGATATACAGTGATAGTAATAGTATTATCCCTAAATACAGATATAGAGTAATACTTTCACAGTTCGCTTTGTATCACCTCTAAATACAGTGATAGAGATATAGTATCATCCCTAAAGTGAGGTTCACGTTATAATATCAGTGGAGTAAGATACGAGAACAACATTGCCGATCCTCTGTCTTGCCAATGCCTTCTATAGACGGTAGCTGATACATGCTTATTGATGTAATATGGCTGTGCAAAGGCTTAAAATTAACTTTTTACTCGTGATATTTTTCAAAGTTTTTGATTTGTTTATCATCAAGCTATCAAAATGAAAAAGTTTTATCAGGAAAACATTTTTTTCCGATCATTACTTCTTGAGATATGAGCGTCTGAAGTTTGAATTTTTGGGACCCAACATTTCAAATTCGGTACGATATAAATCCATGAGATTTAGAGGATGGATACTTCATGGTATTGTTGATCTAGTAAAACAAGAAGTTTCTGAAAATATCAACTTTTGGAAAAGTTGAATAATTTACTAAAAATAACTCAACTAAAAGTTATTTTTAGTAAATTGAATAATCTTTAAAATTTATATTTTCAGAAAATTTTCTTTTTACTAGATCAACAATACCATGAAGAATCTATCCTCTAAATCATGGATTTATCTCTTACCGAATTTGAAATGTTTTGTCCCAACAATTTAAACTTTAGGCGCTCATATCTCAAAAAGTAATGATCAGAAAAAAAATGTTTTCCTGATAGCTTGATAACTTGATAGCTTGATGATATTATACGAATCAAAAAACTTTGAAAAATATCACGGGTAAAAAGTTTATTTTTAGCCTTTGCACAGCCTTAACGGTTCATTCTCGTATAAAATAATCAATTATATTTTAGTTAGCAAGAAATTATATTTTTCAATAATTTCATAATGAATTTTCATAATGAAGATGAAATATTTTGTTAATTAATTATTAATTCTACATTGTTAAAAGACGATCTGGCAACAGAGCAAAGCGAGAAAGAGATAGCGCTATCCGCTTGGTTGAATGATAGACAAGGATAGAAATACTATTGCTAATCAAACACTGCCATTATAACGTGGACCTCACTATAAACACAGATATAGTGTAACACTGTCACAGTTCGCTATGTATCATCTCTGAATACAGTGATAGTGTAACAGTTTGCCATCTAATGATTTAGCAGATGGCAACAGTTCAGAAAACGTTTTAGACGAAATAAATCAAACACGGTCGACTGAGGGGGCAAAGTCACCAAAATCGTTCAATTCGCACAGAGAGGGGGTTCCTCCCCTCGAAAAAAATTAACAGCTCTGAAAAATGAGATATATTTCTATAGTTCCCTATGTATTTTCTCTCCTACAGCTCCACAGAAATGTATTTTACTGATCGTTCTATACCGTTTTCTCTCTATCCTTTAATAATTCGCAAATCATGGTATTTGCCCAGAGAGGGGTTTTTCTCCTCAAAAAAAAAAAATTAACAGCTCTGAAAAAAGATATATTTCTATATTTCTCCAGTTACAATTTATTTTCTCTCCTACAGCTCCATAGAAACTTACTTTACTGATCGTTCTATACAGTTTTCTCTCTTTCCTTTAATAATTCTTCGTTGTTTTTGATCAACCATTGTATTGCACTTAAGCGTAACGCTTTTAATGACGTAGCAGAGCTCCTAATTGCTCCAAACTCCAAACGATTTCTTCAACCCTTATCGTTTGTACCCGCTTTGTTTCAGTACTCGTTCTTCTACAACTGAGTCAATTGTGTTTTTACCTCTATTTTTCATCAGATTTTACCTCGTTCCTCCAATTTTTAACTACTGTAATCCTATTGTTGTGAAAGTTCCATCATTATTTTTAGTTCTTCTATTCCAACGATATTGGGAAGAGCCGAGTCTGAACTTCTTCAGACTGTGTTGTTTGAAGAGTTTTTCCCCATTTTCCAAATAACAACTCTGCAATGCTATTGTTGTACATTGTAGAAGTTCATCATTATTTTTTATTTATTGATTCTTCTAATATCAGAAGACCTGATTCTTTAAGACTCTCTTCAAGTCCGTCATTGAAAACATTGAAAAAACACAACAATTCTTACAAAGCCACGATATTATGACAAGTGGAAAACACAGAAAAAATCTTGAAAAATATAAAGTAAATAATAAATAACTTTGCGGATACTTTTTTATCCAATTGTATTCTTCAACAAATTAGACAAACCCATCGATGTCTCGAAGAATTAGATGATCCTGTCTAAGATGGACATGTATTCCATCAAGGGCCGTCTGCACAGTAGAAGCTTAAAATAAATTTAATCAGCTGAAGGCTTAAATTGAGCCACTAAAAATGAACCACGTCATAAAGACGAGACTTGATATTGATATATAACTGGATTTAATCCAGTTTAGAATGAAATTTCGTTTAAACTGGCACTGTTCAAACGACACTAAATATAATAATTTATTCGCTTTTATGTAACCTACAGAACTGCATACAATTCAATTTCATCGATAAAATTGTAGTAACATCAATACAAAAATCTAATTCACTTTAATGAGAGAAATAATCGAAAAATAGTGTACTATTATTACTTATCAACAGACCAAAAATCTACTCCAATTAAACGTGAGAAATACTGTACTCCAAAAATTGTATTATCAATTTTCAACAGACCCACAAATGAATTGCGTTCAATATTGGTCTTCCTGGATATGTTTAGAAAACACTTCACACCAAAACTATGCATAAATAAAGCCAACCATTGAGTTTATGAAAACGACGACGATTCGGCCAAATTAATTAGAACAGAAAGTGCATGCAATAATATCATCTCTACCAACGCGGAGTCACACATGTGGAAATGAATTGATGGGATAATATTCTTCCCCCACACCTATTCAGCTCCTCATCACCCCCACCACCAACCATCAAATTACAAACCCTCAGTGATAAAAAATAAAGGCGCCAAGCTAATTTTAATCCGGTCGAACGTGAGCCAAGACATGTATCAAAACTAGAAAAATTCCCGCCGTTGTTTATCAAAGCAACGGCTGCTCATCTTAATAGAGCGACGAATTTGCTGGGATTGGAACGTCATTTTCTCGGGTTGTGATCTTCTATAGTGGAGTATTTCATTACCAGCCCACCCACCCATATGTGCTGTGCATAAAAAATGACGTCGGTTTTGAATAATAAGGCTTAAGCTGCGTTTACACCAAAGTTGATAACTTAATCCTTATAGATTCTATTAGATTGAACATAACTTATCATACACATGATGAACATATGCGTTTGTCAAGTTCCGTTCAATCTAATAGAATCTATAAGGATTAAGTTATTAACATTTTGTTAATAATTTTGGTGTAAACCCAGCTTTACAGATAAATTTGGAGCCAAACGTCTGTTTGAATAAAATTCGCTTGTTTCAATCTAGTATATATAGATTGATCATTCAATGAGCATCGATCATTTACTAAGTCACTATTAAAAAGATACCATCAGATACGTTTTCTATAAGCTATTGTTTATAGCAATGATTATATAGTCTAACTATCCGCTGCGTATTAAGATGCTAATGAACGTGGCTATTTTTAATTTTGTTCTGGTAATTTTATTTATCTTCAAAGTAGCTCCACACTAATAGTGTTATCAAAGTCACGGGTAAATGCAGTTGAGTGCTGCACCTTGAGACTGTAAGATTTATCACAGAGTTGTTTAAGCAACTTTGTGTGGTGAAATGAGCGTATTGTTGTGTTGGGTGTTGGGAGGCTGCCATGTGTTATACACCATGTATTGACTAAGGTCGTGATTTTTTGTATGAGCTGTTTCTGACTTCTTGACTCATGTCATTTATTTTGTCGGTGTCATTCAAGTTCGTTTTCATTTATTCTGTAATGAGAGTAGAAAAGGACGAGAAAAGGGAATGTGGGGTTAGAGAAAGGTAATAAAAGTAGGGTAGAAGTAATGGAACTACTATAATATATTTATTAGTGGACCTCATTTTAATAACTACTATTTATTAGTACAGTATTTGCCAATTTTGTTTGACTGTTTTTAATTTTATTATATCTTGACGTTTGTTACAACACTTGTGTTTCATGACAATAAACAATTATAGATTGATATCATGGCTGGAAGAAATGATTCTTTGGTTGAAACAAAAACGTTTCGCATTCTAATTTAAAATTGTATGTACTCTGACAGTACATTCTGTACTCTGGCTGTACTACCAACAATCATGCCTAATCTGAGGTTCATGTTTAGTTCAGTTCTGGTTTCATGTTATCAGGTTTAGTTATTGTTATATTTTTCACGAACGAAAATGATGTGTGTTTAAACACACATCATTTTCGTTCGTGAAAAATATAACAATAACTAAACCTGATAACATGAAACCAGAACTGAACTAAACATGAACCTCAGATTAGGCATGATGTTGGTAGTACAGCCAGAGTACAGAATGTACTGTCAGAGTACATACAATTTTAAATTAGAATGCGAAACGTTTTTGTTTCAACCAAAGAATCATTTCTTCCAGCCATGATATCAATCTATAATTGTTTATTGTCATGAAACACAAGTGTTGTAACAAACGTCAAGATATAATAAAATTAAAAACAGTCAAACAAAATTGGCAAATACTGTACTAATAAATAGTAGTTATTAAAATGAGGTCCACTAAATAAATATATTATAGTAGTTCCATTACTTCTACCCTACTTTTATTACCTTTCTCTAACCCCACATTCCCTTTTCTCGTCCTTTTCTACTCTCATTACAGAATAAATGAAAACGAACTTGAATGACACCGACAAAATAAATGACATGAGTCAAGAAGTCAGAAACAGCTCATACAAAAAATCACGACCTTAGTCAATACATGGTGTATAACACATGGCAGCCTCCCAACACCCAACACAACAATACGCTCATTTCACCACACAAAGTTGCTTAAACAACTCTGTGATAAATCTTACAGTCTCAAGGTGCAGCACTCAACTGCATTTACCCGTGACTTTGATAACACTATTAGTGTGGAGCTACTTTGAAGATAAATAAAAATTACCAGAACAAAATTAAAAAATAGCCACGTTCATTAGCATCTTAATACGCAGCGGATAGTTAGACTATTGCTATTTTCAATTTACAACTAGACGTAGGACCTCGACGTGTGGGTTGGGTGAAGTACTCTAATGCCATGCGATACACATGTATATAACTATCAAATAAATGTATATCTCGATAAATAAAACTGCAATATAACTATATTGATTGCTGGCGTTATTCATTGTGTTAACGCCTCGGAATCTGAACGGAATGTGGTGGCATACGTCCAAGGTGTTGGTTGATGACTTCTATATTCTCAGCTTCTGTTAATAGTGTTATTACTTCAATATCTGATATTTATCTGTGAGCTGCACGAGTTTCCCAATGAATTTATATGGTCATAACGATCCAGATTTGAAACATTCATGTCACATAATTCATTTTTCAAGGGTGTCACATAATTCAAGTACAAGGGTGGGAATAATTCAAGGATGATAGAAAGATAAATAAAAATCTCAGTACCCTTTTTGAAATATTTAATCACAACATGTTTCGGACAGTGATGCCATTTTCAAGTGATATGAAATAAATAAATATAAACGAATAAAAATAAATAAATAAATTATTCAAGGAATGATATATTTCATTGGTCTGCATTAACTACACATTAGAGTAATTTGAAGTGATGCAGTGTATATCAGTAATTTTTTATCATGATCTGTGAACAATATAGTCTAGAGTCTTGGTGAGGCTTTCAAGTGGAATACCATGAAGTTTTTGTGCGGGTTGCTCAAAAGCCGGTTGAATTTTAATCGTGATCAATTCCACGAGAACCAATCAGAGAAGCCGTCTTATCAAAAAGGCCTTCTCTGATTGGTTCTCGTGTAATTAATCACGGTTAAAATTTAACCGGCTTTTGTGCAACCGGGCCTTGAGTTGTTGTGAAGGTGATGTTGTAGTAGATATCTATATTGAATGAAAACGACTTGATATTGTCAAAAACAATAATCAATTGATCAATTTGAGATACTTGTTGTGATTGTTACATCATTATCAATATCTAGTGGACTGACAGCTTGAAAATTGAGCAGCAGAATAAAGGCTGCAAGTAAGTATGGAGGCCTGCGATTGGCCAATAGCTGCTGACCAATGAAGGCTGAGCTCTACTGTCATTGGTCGAGACTAAAAACACCCAAGTATTCCAAATATGTTCATAAGCACCGTTGAACAAAATAAAAATAAGCTTCACGCCGTATACAAAATTGAACAGCAATCAATAAATTTGTGATTTTCCTATCTGCTACAGCCACTTTAAAATATTCATCTACAAAATTTCTAAACACTATGGGCCTAGATTTAGATTAGAAAAATCTAAACACTAAATATTTTATTCCTGGATTTGCTCGGGATTTAGCTAAGTTCTAGACTTCAAATAGCTGGAGTCAGAAAATTGGCTTTCCGAAACGGGGCGTAGTTGTAGTTTTTATGATAATCTTTATTTCTCATTTCTATAATTGGAAACGTTCTTCTTTACGAAATGAAGCATTCCTAAGAATTCAAAATACCTGAAAATTTATACTATTTTCTCTTTATTTTATTTTGTGTTCAAATATTCTAGTTTTTCGAAATTAAATTTAAACGTGGACTACGACAATACCCAATTAAACATTTTCTGACTCCTGCTGTTTTAAGTCAGGAACTTTAGCTAAATCCCGAGCTCGGAAACCGGACCGCCTAGGGTCGTTTGCACAGTCAAAGTTTAAACTCGATTCAATCAGCTGGTGGCTTAAACTCAAAATTAAACACATTATAACAAACTAGACTTGATACGGATTTAATCCAGTTTAAAATAAAATTTTTTTTAAACTGTCACTGTGCAAATGGCCCTTAGTTTTTGAAAATTTGGTAGATTAATAATGTAAAGTGGCTCTAGCAAATAGGAAAATCACAAATTTATTGACTGTTGTTGTCGTCTTACCATTGTAGTATCTTTATGTGGAAGAGATACTGTATAAAAAGCATAACCTATGGCCATACAAATCTAGGAAAAAAAAATATAACGTCAAACGAAAATTTGAAATTTTATTTAGATCTGAGATAACAAAATATTGAAATTAAAGCAAATCACAAATTGAAAGTCATAAGGCGCCACAATTAAAGTAATTCGCACCAAACTAAACGTCCGCAAACCAATGAACCTTGGCCTTGACCGAAAGATACAATTATTCGCGTAGAGTGTCGTAAGTAAATTTAGCAAAGGACAACACTTGGCAGATCTGCAACTGTGGGGCCGTCTAATGGCAATGCAAGGCTCCATTTAACATGCGATATACAGTAATATCTAAGCAATGATACTTATCCGCAATGTCTCAATATTCTTAGTAGTCCCAACTGCATTGCTTGACTTGACCGTGAATTTTCAAAGCCATGCAAAAATAACTAAGAAAAGCATGCTTGTCCGTTTAGTACAAATGCACCAAATCATTTACTTGATGAAACTTAAACTCGAGGTCCTAGTCGGACTTCTTCTTCTTCTCCATCATTTTCTTGATGATATTCTTCTTCTTCTTCTCCTTCTTCTACTTTTCCTCCTCTTTCTTCTTATCCTTCTTCTTCTTCTTCTTCTTCTTCTTCTTCTTCTTCTTCTTCTTCTTCTTCTTCTTCTTCTTCTTCTTCTCTTCTTATTCTTCTTCTTCTTCTTCTTCTTCTTCTTCTTCTTCTTCTTCTTCTTCTTCTTCATTTTTTTTCTCCTCCATTTTCATATTTTGCATTATCTTATTGATGATATTCAAATTCATCATCATCATCATCATCTCCTTCTTCTTCTTCTTCTTCTAGTTCTTCTTCTCCATTTTCATCTTTTGCATTATCTTCTTGATGATATTCAAATTCATCATCATCATCATCATCATCTTCTCCTTCATCTTCTTCTTCTTCTTCTTCTTCATCATCATCTTCTTCTTCTTATTATTCTTCTTCATCTTCTTCTTCCTCTTCCTCTTCCTTTTCTTCATCATCTTGAAGATTTTCAAATTCTTCTTCTTTATCATCATCTTCTTGACGATGTTCTAATTCTTCTTCTTCATCTTCATCTTCTTGATGACTATTTAATTCTTCTGCTCATTACTCCTTTTTCATATCCTTGTTTCTCTTCTCCTTCTACTTCTCATCCCTGTTTATTCCTCTCCTTCTCCTTCTCGTCCACGTTGTTATCTTCCTCTTCTTATGTTTTTCTCCTATTTATTCGCTGTCTTCTTCCCTTGTCCCTCTCATTTTCTTTTAACATGCCCTCTTAATCTCATCACTGTTCTTCTATCTTTGTTATTACTCTTCTTTCTTTTCTTTTTCTAAAGCGTGTACTTCTTCTCGTCACTGTTATTTTTCTTCTTTTTCTTATCCCTGTAATTCCTCTTTACTCATCTGCTAGTTCATCTTTGACTTCTTCCACCTCGATTTCTTCCTCCTCTCGTTCTGATTCTCCCTTCTTCTTCTCCTTCTTCTTCTTCCCGTTCTTCTCATTCTTCTTCCATCTCTAGTTCTTCTCCTTCTTCTTCTCTTTCTTCTTCTATGTCTTGTTGTTCTCTTTCTTCTTCTATTCCTTCTTCCCTTTCTTGTTGTTCTCTTTCTTATTCCCTTTCTTATCCTTCTCCTTCTTTTCTTTTTTCTATCCGTTCTCATTCCATCTCGTTTTTCTCCTTGAATGAGTATTCCTCTTCTTCTATTCGTTTTTCTCCTTCCACCTGCTCTCCTTCTTTTTCTCCTCGTTCTATCCATTTCAGGTTCATCATCTTCTTATTCTTTCATTTTGACATAAAATTTTAGTAGCCGGTTTTATCCGCGGTTTACAAGCGATTTACTTCAAGAGAGTTACGATTGGTTGAAAAGTTTGTTGCTGGGTTGAGAGTTGGTAATGTACCGTTTATTGGGAGACGTTTAGCTAGTAAATTATTGCAGTCATATTTCGAATAATGTTCTGTAGATTGGAATAAATTGACCTTCCACTAGGAACGTTTCTTCGTGGTTATATTTCTCAATAATCACATTCAAGTAAAAATTTTCAGTAGCTTAATAAAAACACAACAAATCGTACTACAACTAATTCATTTAGTGAAATACATTACTAATTACATTAAAATAAACAGACAACTGATTTGGAATTTTGTTAAAAGAGAAAGAGAGAGTCCAGGAACATTAAGAAAAGGATCGTATTCCAAATAATTATATTATCAACAGTAATTACAGTCAAATAAACATGACAACTGATTTGGAATTTTGTTAAAAGAGAAAGAGAGAGTCCAGGAACATTAAGAAAAGGATCGTATTCCAAATATATTATCAACAACCGTAATTACAGTGAAATAAACATGACAACTGATTTGGAATTTTGTTAAGAGAGAGTTCAAGAACATTAAGAAAAGGTTTCCAAATATATTATTAACACTTTCCTATCACAGGATGAGATTTTGATTGAGATAAAAATGTCATACATTGATATTAGACTATAGGCTAGGCGCACACCAGTTAGTCAAGACAAGACATGATCAGACATGTTTAGTCACAATACTTCACATTGTTGCTTTATGACGCAACTCACACTGATTAGTCATTGCAATTAGACATGTCTTCATAAGCAACTATGTGAAGTATTGTGATTAAACGTGTCTGATCATGTCTTGTCTTGACTAACTGGTGTGCACCTAGCCTATACAATATTACTTATACTAATATCCTATTATATTAAGCGAGCAATTTCTGTATATATCTGGTTATTTATGTTTTACGGATCTCGAAAACGGCTCTAGCGATATTCACGAAATTTGGAACATAGTAGGTTTATGATATAAAGATTCGATTGCACTAGGTCTCATTCTTTGGAAAACTCGCTGAACGACATTAAAAGGATAATTCATACTTGGAAAACAGATGATAATTTCGTCGTATCTCGATAACAGAAGATGCGTGTGCCTGTGTGGGAGAGAGACACAATTATTTCCAACTGTGTAATTATAATCAATCAGCGAGAAATTTTATCTAGCTAGACAATTTTTAATCGATTTGATCAACATAATCTGATTTGTTGACATGATAATCCTCCTAACCTAGATTATATCATAATTTTCAAAGTTGATCATTATTTGACAATTTCAAGTGATTAGTGAGTGTTATTTTGTTATTCAATTTGGTTTGTATATAATCTAAAATATATTTTTTTTGTTTTCAAATGTTTGAAAAGGAAATTGAGCCTGAATTCTAGTGAATGGAACCTAACCTACTTTCTGGACTATTTATAGTGTATAAATCAAAATTCTGAAAAAAAAAACAGCTTTGGGCTGTGCCTGTTAGTAATTCCCCAATCATTTTAAAGAATTGTGTTCAGTTTATCAAAAGTCAATAAATAAATAACGGGCGAAGCTCGATGCCCCGATATTTACTGTAATAAGAGGAACGTTGATACAGTCAAATTGACGTTGAAAAGAGGTACGTGAATCAGAGATAAAAAAACATTTTTGACTGTAATACAACGATTAAATTTCGATTTAATTAAATAAATCGTTTAAATTAATTGGAAATACGATACAGCCAAATCAATTACAATTACATATCAAATCAATTACAAATCAAATACAGCCAATCGATTAAATTAAATAAATCGATTAAATTAATTGGAAATACGATACAGCCAAAAACGTCGAGCGATGAAGTTGTTATTCGTTGGATCAAGTAGACTAGATTCGGACAATAATTGGAAGGACTAAGAGCAGAGAGTATAGAATGTAATACTCTATAATTTACAATCTCTGACTAGAACAGAGATAATTACAAGGTATTTATTTACATCGTTATTTAATTTGTTTCATGGTGGTGGTAGTAGTATTTACTTTAGTGAACAAATACAGTAGACAATAATTTATTGATGGTGTTGTTAGTAGTAGACCAACTTACATTAGTGAATGAATACAGTAGACAATTTATTGATCTATCACCTAACCAAACATTTATCCACCAGTTCCAGCAGAATTTGATCACGGCCAACGTGGGACGGAGCAATTACCCCTATGGACGTATTTCACAGAAACAAATTAAACTGCTCTATTTCACAACATGGCCAACTTTGAACCTCTGGTGGAGAAGCGGGGAGGGGGATGGTAGAGAGAGAGAGGAGAGGATCATGTCAGACTCACCAGAGGAATTAGTTGTAGCTCCCAGTGACTGACAGGTGCAATTATGATACAAGCTCCGTAGCTTGTACCACCGAAAGGGAGGTTTTCTGCCTACACAAACTATACGGAAAAAAGGAAAAAAGACAGTGGGAAATGGAACTGCAGTGATGGGATGAGAGAAGCAGATTGAAAAGGAAATAAAATTTCCATCAAAGTTGGCACAGACACGCAGGAGACAGTTTCCAATTTTCGAGTGAAAGAGATTCATTTTCAGGAAAATTTATGTCTCAAGGCTAGAGGACATTTTGAGGAAAATCCTATTGAATTTGAAGCCTTTGAATGGAGGGAATTTTCAGGAAAATCTATACCTTCAAGGGTGGAGTGGAAGAGAAAGATTGGTAAACCAATTAATTTTTTTAAACAGAGAGGATTTTCAGAAAAATCTATAACTTCAAGGGTGGAGTGAAAGAGAAAGATTGTTAAACCGATACTTCGGTAAAAGAACAGCTAATTATTCAACAATTTCCACTAATTAGTTTTCGTTCAATGCAGAAGTTTGTTTTCATTGTTTTCACAGGTTTACCTTACTCAGTTTGAAACAAAGGGTGCTTTCACAATATTTATCATTACGATCAGACATAATCTTACAATCAACATCGAAAACTTGAAGATTTTGGTCTTCACTCAATCACTTATCATGTAATATAAAATATCAGATACATTTGTAAATGGGCAAAAGGAAAAATCTGGTGTGGTACACTCACACTACTTTCCTTGCTCATTGATCTATAAGCCTCATTCTTAAACGAGGATAATCTAGGGGTACATTATGCCGATTGGCGGCTTAATAATTTTATTAAAACTACGATTATACTATTGTTATTGTTTTCAGAGTACATTTTCCTTTGTTTGAATTATGAAATTTAAGGATTTTTTAAAAGTTGTCAAAACAGCTGTTCTACAAATAAAATATCGACGTGTATTCTTTTGAATAAACTGCTCTACACACCTACCTCAAGCACGAGAAGGAGGTTAAAAGTAAATTTCTCAAGAATGGGGTGGACCCCCTGTTAGTTTCTCAGGAAGGAAACTCATGCTAGTTTATAGAGCTGATATATAACTATACAGGGTATGAATTTGAAAAAAATCGGTCAAGTCATTTTTGAGAAAATCGTGAAAAACATGTTTTTATTTTGCGATTATCCGCGATTTTTCTCAAGTATATTACGGAGCTCCTGCAATTTTCCAAGAAATGAGACTCATGTCAGTTGATAGGGCTTATAAATAGCTATCCATGGTAAAAATTTGAAGAAAATCGTTCGAGCCGTTTTCGAGAAAACCGTGAAAAACATGGTTTTTTAGTGATTATTCGCCATTTTTCTCAAGAATATTACGGAGCTCCTGCAATTTTCCCAGAAACGAGACTCAAGTCAGTTGATAGGGCTTATAAATAGCTATCTAGGGTATAAATTTGAAGAGAATCGTTAGAGCCGTTTTCGAGAAAACCGTGAATAACATGGTTTTTTAGTGATTATCCGCCATTTTTCACAAAAATATTACGGAGCTCCTGCAATTTTCCCAGAAATGAGACTCATGTCAATTGATAGGGCTTATAAATAGCTATCCATGGTATAAATTTGAAGAAAATCGTTAGAGCCGTTTTCGAGAAAACCGTGAAAAACATGGTTTTTTAGTAATTATCCGCCATTTTTTCCGCCATCTTGAATTGAATTTTATTGAATTTCTTATTGTCGGGTCCTCATGATATAAGGACGTTAAGTTTAAAATTTCAAGTCAATCGGTTGATTAGGAATAGAGTTATCGTGTTCACAGACATACACACATACACACACACACACAGACCAACACCCAAAAATCATGTTTTTGGACTCAGGGGACCTTGAAACGTATAGAAAACTTGAAATTTGGGTACCTTAATTTTTTTGGAAAGCAATACTTTCCTTACCTATGGTAGTAGGGCAAGGAAAGTAAAAACACGATGCTTCCTCTACCAGGGAAGTTTTGTGGAGAAGATGAAACATTAAATTAACGTGAACTTTAAAATAGGCTACACTACCACTAGTATTTATAGGACGTTTCTTTTTCTTCCCTCACAGGAAATCTTTATTTATTTATTACATTCCACAATCAAAATATCAAATAAATGATTGGGAGAGAATGAACAGGATAAACCCAAAACTGTTTCTCTCCCTAATTTTGATAAAAATTGTCCAAATGAGGTTATGAGAACACTTTCATGAAGATCACAATGATTCACAGTCCAAATATACATTACACTAAACATTTTGTACCTGGGTTGATCAGAAAGATGGAATAAATGATTACACTTGAAAAGGCATCACTAAACATTTTGTACCTGGGTTGATCAGAAAGATGGAATAAATGATTAATACACTTGAAAAGGCATTAATGAATAATTGAAAAACATTAAAAAACTTGATAAATTTGAAGCCTGAAAAATCACAAAAACATTCAAGCACACCATATAAATCTGTATTAGGGTGATGCTAGAAAATTATAGTTGCAAGTTGACAATCTATTTTTCGTTGACTCAAGATAGCCTCAAGATTGGAATATGGTTGGCATAGAAAAGTCATGTACAAAAAGAATTAGTATATCAATTGAGCCATAGCCTACTACAAAGATTGAAGATAGAAGAATTGGGAGTAGGTTTTTCTATGGTAGTACTAACAATTTACAAACAAGTCAAAGATGAAATTAGTATTTTGAAATGTCTGAGATAGTCTTGAAACGTTCGTGTCCCAGTGACGTAGAATTTATATCCGGATAACTGGAGCACTCATCTACACCACTCAACTCGACTTCTTACAAAAATATTACTCCATTATTGAAGTGAGTTCTCAACCAATCAATCTGCCACAAAATACACTTGCAACACTTATAAATTACTATAAACCAATTACATCGATTCCAAAGAAAAAATACGCAAATTTCTGAAACACTTGAGTGGCCTACCGCACTTAAAAACACTTTCAAAGTTCAACACCGTAAATATCAAAACGACGTATCATGTTATCAATTACCTGGCGTCAGAGGATTTTCCAAGTCAAGTTCATCACAAAACTGTAAACAGCAGCAGCATCAGCTGCATTGTTATCAGCAGAAGCTAAGCACCTATTGTTCTGTTTGATTGCTTCCCGTCACTGATACCAACTTTCAATAAAACGTCAAAGCACTGTTGCAGCAACTGTGAGAACAAGATCTAGGCATTGAAGATATTTCAGATACTTAGAAAGTCATGAATGAGAGCTGAAAGGTTACAGTATTCTTTTTAATAGTTTGTAATTTCCCGAGTCTTGGACGATGGTCTTTCATTTTCATCTTGGTCATTTAGTTATCCCTAATTAATAAGAACAATATAAAACTTGTAGTATCCTTTTATTAAAACATATTAACGACTAGTCCTACTTCGTCCTACTTTGGCAATTTCAAGTTAAAATGTCAACTTCCATTTTAACTTGAAAATGACCAAAGTAGGTCGAAACTAGTCGTTAAAATGTTTTAAAGTTTTTAAAATGTTTTAGTAAAAGGGTACTACAAGTTTTATATTGTTTTTATTAATTTGAATCAAGTAGCCCATATAAGTGAAGTGAGTTATCCCCAAAATATACATTTCCAGCAATGTTAAGCCAAGTTACACAAACATCGATTTTTAGACGTAAGATTTTATGCCGTCATTTTTTAAATTCTACCTGATTGAATGGAATGTGGGAAGTACATGATCAAATCATAATTTCTGTTTGTCAAGTTATGTTCAATCTAATAGAATTTATAAGGATGGCAAAAAATCGATGTGTGTAGACAAACTAGACTAAACTGCTGAGCTGAAATCAGTGCCGGATCTAACAATTTGGAGCACCAAGGTCCAATATTTTTGCCGCCCCAACAATATTGAAGGTACTCACCTAAAACATATTTCAAAACTCTGTTATAGCAGGCATATTACGTTGAGTGCCTAAGACCGTATCACGATGCAACTTCATAATTATTGAAATTTTTTAAAGAATGTACTGGTTCACTAGTTAAAAAATATACTTTCCACTTCGAGAATTTTTGAAAATAATAGTTCTAGTGAAGAAAAGAAATAACTCAAGACGCCGAAGAATATGGGAGTAATTTTGCTGGTGTTGAGACATGCAATGTTCTCAAGCTGCTTGCTTCCTCCTATTGGTAGTGAGCAGTGAAGGTAAAATGGCGACTAGTCCACCCATCGACCAATCAAACAGCTCCTTGGTTTTGGAGGCGTGGATTCAGCCACTCTTACATCAATTCTATGTTATTGATTGCATTCAATAATAGTTGGTACCATGAGTTTGAATTTCACAAACACAGCTATTACATGAAGTATTTTGAAAGTGTGACACAGAAACGGAGTTTGAGAGTGAAATTATATATTTTGCTAGAATAACTAAATTAATTGATACTAACTGGCATACTATTTTTGAGTTTGACATAAAATTACTCACATTCTCCATCATTGATTGCAAAAGAGTTGCTGACAACTTAATAGGAATTCAGGTGAAATAAAAAGATGTTGTCAATTCCACAATTTTTTTTTATTTGAGTCCAACTAGTTTCGAGTCTACCACTGATGATGATGTCAAGTGCATCGAAACTAGTTTGGACTCAAATAAAAAAAAATTGTGGAATTGACAACATCTTTTTATTTCACCTTAATATGGAGAAATTCCACAACATCTCTGTGCAAAGTGTTAATATTAATAGGAATTATTGATATATGGGATGTTGGCGAATAGTTTTCCAGAATTTGGTCCAGTGAAGTTTGAATTTGAAATCAGAATGTCTTATGAGTCTGATTTTCCAGTCAATTCGAAAAATATGTTGTTATGGTTGATATTCATTTTCATTTCTTTTCGATTTTGTCTCTCTCTCATCGTGCGCCCCTGGAAGATTGCGCCCATAGGTGCAAGCATACCAAGCCTTAATATTGGAAGATCAAGCTCTAAATGACTACAATAGTATAGTAGAGTATACAATTTATAATACTCTGTGTGTCTGTGAGGTTATTAGCAGGTAAATGTGAACACGCTCATTAAACTAATATCATAGAATAATTTCCTGCCTGAAAAACTAAATTACATGCCTGTCTGGAGTCAGTAAAAGTCAGAAAAGGACTGAAATTGAGTTTTCCCTTTTTATGACGTCATCTCTAGTTATGAATTCATTAAAAAAGTTAGTTCTCCTATAAAATAAGTTGGGGAATGATGACTGGGAGCCACCTAAGTGCTCTTAGGTTAATTGAACGAATGAAACTACAGTATAGGGCTGCTATGCAGGGTTGGGAGTGGTAAAGGCAGGACTGCGGACCACTCACCACTAACACATGAGAAATTTACAGTCATAGTGGTAAAAACTCAATAAAATTCTGTCTTTTACATACTATTGATTAATAATCTTCATTGTACAGAATTCAGTTTATTTCAATGGGAGTGGTAAAAACTCAATAAAATTCTGTCTCCTACATACTATTGATTAATACTATTGGTTCACTAAAAGTACCTGCTCAAAAATTACGATCTCAATTAATTTCAGGTCTAGGGAATGGAGTCCAGCAAAAACCATTCCATTACGTCATAAACATTTTATGTAGCGCCGATGGTATTTGAAAGGTTTTCCCCGACCCCCACCCCTTTCCTTCTCTAGAATTTCCTTTTACGACTTGAGTGAAATTCACATATTAGTGGCAGTATTTCTTATAGATAACGTCAATACTTTAGATGCAACCAATACTGGGGAGTGACTCTGACTGGAGCTGCCATTCCATCTCAACCCCTTAGACGCCCCACTGACCCAAGGAGTTCTTTGACCTCTCGGCGTGCAACAAGCCACAAGTTGTGCAATGTTGCTCGTGCAATTATTTTTGTGAAATGCAAAATTAGAAGACTAATTAGAGGGCCTCAGTTGCACAATTATTACCGATCAGTGTTTCATCATGGATCACCCTTGGTACTATTAGAATTTAGAAATCCCCGAAAAAATGAAAATCAATTACAGATACCGTACCACGACATCAATCAAAATTCAACTAAATGGTGATAACACATGAATGAAGTCAGGTTCGAACCATAAGAGATCTATTGCATGTTAAAATACAAGGTAATAGTTGAATACTTTCACTTTTTGTGTAGTTGAGAAGTTGATATTGTGGTAATTATTCATATTGAATGAAAAAGACTGAGAAATTGTCAAAAATCACTGATTTTTTGACAAAATGGCGGCTTAAGCAACAGAATCGCCATGATAACAAAATTTACTTTCAGTACAGAATAAGAACCAAGAAAACAAGTGTTTTCAATTAGTCAATATAGTTTTTCCATTTACATATTTGTTTTATTATCTTTCACATTTGTTTTCTTGGTTCTTATTTTGTACTGAAGTGAATTTTGTTATCATGGCGACTCTGTTGCTTAAGCCGCCATTTTGTCACACCGTTGAGTGGGAGGAGACTGTCTAGCTGGGCCAATGGCAGGCGTTCATGCCCTTCACCAATAGCAGTACTCGCCTACTAGTATAAATTCTGCTGCTCTTGTATTTAGTTTTAGTTCTTATTCTAATAACCAGCTGCCTACTAATATTATTAGTTTGTATTTTATGATGTAATATACTGCAGGAAGTGATTGTAAAGCTTAGAACATTCAGCTCCCATTTTCAACGCTATGATTCCCTTTCAAGCTGCAATTTTCAATCATCTCCACCTCATAACGAAAGACCAGAATACAATGTAATGCATGGTACCAAAGAAGAGCCATATAGATTGGTTTTTACATTTTTTGTTAGGGCTAATAGAAAGAAATAAAAATCCAAGTACCCATTTTTATTCATTTTATTCATTTACTTAATAATGACTCAACTGTAGAAACATGTCGTACGTGAATAATTTAAAAAGGGTACTTTTTTAGATTGTTATTTCTTTCTAGATTGGTTATTCATATCAATAATTTTCAATTAATAATTGGTTATTCATATCAACAGCCGCTTTGGGTTCGATTCCCTTTCAAACTGACATTTTTTGTCATCCTCCACCTCGAGAGTCTAGAATCAAACAATACAATGTAGTGCATGGTACTAAAGAATAGCCATAAAGAGTTGTAGTTATTCTATGATGGTACTAAGGCAACACCTCCCTCCCCTCCACCACAGATATAGTGAAATTCAATTAAAACTGTAAGAATTCCTAATAAATGACATGATACTTCCCATTCAAATAAAGCTGACAGTTTAAAGTAAATCTAACTATACCATTACACCAATGATTAAGTTCATCGAGACCATTTGAACTGATGCATTCAGACCCCTCTAACCATTTTCCTGATACCAAACAATTTATAACCATTCCCCTCAAATAGATGTATTACTTTGTTAGGTCTGAAGTTTCAATGCTTCCATTCAGATGCACCCATGACTAAGAGTTTATTGCAACCATTTCGAATGACGAATGGTAAAACTCGTATACATCATTGATGTTTTTTCAATTATAATCCCCCTCCAGTACATTAGAAAACACAAATTCCCAACCTGCATTCTTAAAAAACTGATCAAAAGGGAGGTATCCATCATCTATTGTTACTATACACCGCTTTCAAATGGAAATCAAATGGCGTTATTGATCAAACTTTTTTGGGTCCTCTATTCTTTTGTTGAGCAAAACTGTCAGAGCCCCTATCTGACACCATCCTTAATGTTGAATCATTTCCAATTCAAAACCGTCTCCTATTCCTGAACCTATAGATCTTAGGAGATTAAAAGACAAGATTCCTAGAGCCTACCATGTTAGAATCTTTTCCATTCTATTCCTTCTCCTCAACCATGTTAACACATAATGGAAGGTAGCTCTTTTGCTATATACATTTCATTGATATATTTATACTGTGTACTTTAAAGTTCAGTATAACATTTATAAAAAATATTTCTTCAGAGCAAATCCTTATCCTTACCTTACCACGCACAAGCCTAAAAGCATATGTGGGTATCACACTCAGTATTATTATTATCTATTATTATCCTTCTCATTCTCCACCCTTACCTGGGCATCGGATTACATTTTCATAGTAGAGTATGATATTTCTTTCTTCTCACGATCTTCAGAGTTGGAGAAAGCCCTAAGCAGGATCATCATCAAATAACTAATCAACATATTTTGATAATGACGTTCACTGATACTGATATGATACACTGATAAGAATATCATTTTCCTCCACCTCCTGTCTAAAGTGCTTACTTTACTCCCTGGAACATAATACTAAACTGTCACTTTTTCGCTCTCGGGAGGAAAAAACAGGAAAACTCCCTAGAGCGTAAAAGTAACTCCATTTAAATAACATGGGAAGCATCTCTATTTTAAAAACGTATATTTGAAATGGGTTAGAAGTCTACGCTCAGATGAGTAAGCAGACAGAGTAGTCGATTAAACCAACTAAATTCAATACCTCAAACAGACATTTGATCAATATACGAAATTTATGTAATAAACATAATACTAAAGTGTCACTTTTTCGCTCTCGGTAGTAAAAAACAGAAAAACTCCCTAAGAAGGAAAAGTGACTCCATTTAAATAACATGGTAAGCATCTCTATTTTAAAAACTTACATTTGAAATATGTTAGAAGGTCTAAGCTCAGATGAGGAAGCATAACAGAGGTGTCTGTCATTGAGTCAACTGAATTCAATACCACAGCCAGAAATTTTATCAACTCATGAAATATATGTTTGTATGATATTATACTTACTATTAGTAGACGATAAAAATTTTAAAATATTTTATTCTATTCAAAATATCAGCCAACAAATATTTTTCATCTGCAATTCAAATCTGAAACGCGTGATCTGGAGTCAGACATTTTTGATAGCCGCCCAGCTGATAATTGTTATAACTTTTGCCGATAGATAGCGAAATCGGCGGTGCCAATCAGACAACCGGGTTTTAGGTTTCGAATTTTAGGTTATGTTGTTATGAAACATTGTCACCAATAACGTAAGTTATTAAAATGATTTGATTTGCAGTTTCTATAAAAAAAAGGTTGATGGAGGAAAAATGTTCTGTACATCACGAGTGAAAAAAGTTTTTTCTCCCTCAGGAAAATTGTTGCCCTCGGCTTCGCCTCGGTCTTCAAACTTTTCTCTCAGGGAGAAAAAACAGCACTTTTCACTCTAGATATACAAATAACTATTATATGATACATTGATCCATGTTTTTTTTTCATAGGCATCACAGAAAAAACCACAGAATCAAATTATTCTGTGTCATAAGATCGTGTAATATATAAGATGTAAGGAGTAGATTTCAATAAGTTAGAAAGTATTGATAAAGTGAATAAGTAAATATTGAAAGTAATACCACGCACAAGCATAAAAGTTCATGTAGGCACCATCCGCAATAAAAAATAAAATAAATAATCATTATTATTATGGCATCATGGAATTCATTAGAACATAACAAAACTACTTTTTCGAAACTGATATTTTCTATTTAAAATCATCCCCAGCTTTCGATCATGTTTATCATAGGCAAAAACCTTGATTCATGACGGTATGATTTCAGGCTAGCTACACCACATCGATTTTTGTTCGTACTATATCTTCCCGTCCTTATAAATCCTATTGGACTAGTAGTTCTGTGAACAGTAGACCTTGCGCTCAGTAAGTTACATTGACCTGTTGTTATGTTTCTCAAAAATAATAAATATTTTCATATAAAATGTCTAGAAAAAATCCTAAATGAACATAGAGCTTTCTGTCCTATCGTACCATGACGTGTCGTCCCGGAATGTGAGTGTGAGCGCTGTTATCAGGTCTGGCTGCAACTGTCTACAAAGTTGATGGAAAGATACACTATTCTAGATGTTCGATGTTTTTGAACGGGTAGTTTTATAGTCAACTGTCAACTAACGTTGATGGAAAGATAGATTTTCAAGATGTTCGATGTTTTTGAACGAGTAGTATTATAGTCCACTAGAAAGCTGATTTATGATGAATAATATTCTATAGTCTGTTTTTACTCTAATATTAGCATATGAAGGAAGCTCCTTTTTCCTTTTATATTATCCTTGGAATGCACAATTTCCAAAAACCTTGTATATACGTCGACGCGCAATTTGAAAAGGAACATACCTGTCAAATTTCATAAAAATCTATTACCGCGTTTCGCCGTAAATGCGCAACATATAAACATTTAAACATTAAGAGAAATGCCAAACCGCCGACTTGAATCTTAGACCTCACATCGTTCGGTCAATTAAACAGATGATTTCAAACAGATGATGGTTGTCAAGTTCCGTTTAATCTGATAGAATTCAATAAGGACGGCTAAATATCATACGAACAAATATCGATGTGTGTGTGTGTGTGTGTGTGGTGTGTGTGTGTGTGTGTGTGTGTGTGTGTGTGTGTGTGTAGGGCTTTAGAGAGCCCACTATAAAAATAACCCACATCAATAAACTTTTTTCTGTAAGAAAATAACTGAAAGTGTTACTAATTCAATTAAACCTTATTAAAAGTCAGCAGTACTTAATTTCTGATATGTATGTTACATCGAAATATGTTAAACACTCATAGGTCAGTGTTGAAACACCAACTTTCATTCAAAGTGCACGTGACATTTATAGCATTTATAGAATGTATCCTCTAATGCATAGCTGATGCAAAATCCCACTACCTCTGATGCAAAATACGTCATTGTTCCACTGACATGACTCGAGTCTATACACAGTTTTTTGTCTGCAAGTTCAGTGCACGTGTACGAGAAAATACTGTCAAATCCATACAAATTAACCATAAACACGGAATGTCTATATACAGGAATGTATTTTGGTAGGTATTAAAGGTTATGGTTTGATGTCACGACTAAGAGTTTATTGCAACCATTTCGAATGACGAATGGTAAAACTTGTATACATCATTGATGTTTTTTCAATTATTATCCCCCTCCAATACATTAGAAAACACAAATTCCCAACCTGCATTCTTAAAAAAACTGATCAAAAGGGAAATATCCATCATCTATTGTTACTATACACCGCTTTCAAATGGAAATCAAATGGCGTTATTGATCAAACTTTTTTGGGTCCTCTATTCTTTTGTTGAACAAAACTGTCAGAGCCCCTATCTGACACCATCCTTAATGTTGAATCATTTCCAATTCAAAACCGTCTCCTATTCCTGAACCTATAGATCTTAGGAGATTAAAAGACAAGATTCCTAGAGCCTACCATGTTAGAATCTTTTCCATTCTATTCCTTCTCCTCAACCATGTTAACACATAATGGAAGGTAGCTCTTTTGCTATATACATTTCATTGATATATTTATACTGTGTACTTTAAAGTTCAGTATAACATTTATAAAAAATATTTCTTCAGAGCAAATCCTTATCCTTACCACGCACAAGCCTAAAAGCATATGTGGGTATCACACTCAGTATTATTATCCTTCTCATTCTCCACCCTTACCTGGGCATCGGATTACATTTTCATAGTAGAGTATGATATTTCTTTCTTCTCACGATCTTCAGGGTTGGAGAAAGCCCTAAGCAGGATCATCATCAAATAACTAATCAACATACTTTGATAATGACGTTCACTGATACTGATATGATACACTGATAAGAATATCATTTTCCTCCACCTCCTGTCTAAAGTGCTTACTTTACTCCCTGGAACATAATACTAAACTGTCACTTTTTCGCTCTCGGGAGGAAAAAACAGGAAAACTCCCTAGAGCGTAAAAGTAACTCCATTTAAATAACATGGGAAGCATCTCTATTTTAAAAACGTATATTTGAAATGGGTTAGAAGTCTACGCTCAGATGAGTAAGCAGACAGAATAGTAAGTAAACCAACTAAATTCAATACCTCAACCAGACATTTGATCAATATATGAAATTCATGTTTGTATGGTAAAATTATTACAAACTTCATATCACTATACTAAAAAAATGTATGAATATTTTTTTTATATTCCATGTTATTCAAAATACCAGCGAACGAATATTCCTTATTAACTAATCATTTTTTAAACGGGAACTTCATCATAGTTGTATTTGTTGCGGCCATAGTTGTTACAACATTTGCCGACAGATAGCGCACAGCGCTGTCGGCGGAGAACTGTGATTACATGCCAACCCAGCTGTTTACGTTTTAGATTATGTTGTAACACATTGTTTAGTCATGTACGTTTTAAAAAATTATTTTATATGCAGTTTTTATGAAAATATAGGTGGAGAAAAAATGTTGTGTATATCACGAGTGAAAAATGTTTTTTCTCCCTGAGGAAAATTGTTGCCCTCGGCTTCGCCTCGGGCTTCAAACTTTTCCCTCGGCTTCGCCTCGGGCTTCAAACTTTTCCCTCAGGGAGAAAAAACAGCACTTTTCACTCTAGATATACAAATAACTATTATATGATACATTGATCCATGTTTTTTCTATACGCATCACAGAAAAAAACACGGAATCAAATTCTGTGTCATAAGATCATGTAAGATATAAGATGATTTAGATATAAGTAGATTTCAATAAGTTAGAAAGTATTTGATAAAGTGAATAAGTAAGTATTGAAAGTGATACCACGCACAAGCATAAAAGCTCATGTAGGCACCATTCGCAATAAAAAATAAAATAAATAATCATTATTATTATTATGGCATCATGGAATTCATTAGAACATAACAAAACTAGTTTTTCGAAACTGATATTTTCTATTTAAAATCATCCCCAGCTTTCGATCATGTTTATCATAGACAAAAACCTTGATTCATGACATTATGATTTAGTAAGGCTAGCTACACAGACATCGATTTTTGTTCGTAAGATATTTTGCCGTCCTTATAAATCCTATTGGATTAAACAGATGATGGTTGTCAAGTTCCGTTTAATTTGATAGAATTCAAAAGGACGGCAAAATATAGTAAGAACAAAAATCTATGTGTGTGTGTGTGTGTTGGGCTTTAGAGAGCCCACTATAAAAATATCCCACATCGATAAACGTTTTTCTGCAAGAAAATAACTGAAAGTGTTACTAATTCAATTAAATTTGGTTAAGTTAGCAATAATTCATTTCTGATATGTATGTTACTTCGTAATTGACCGAGCGAAGTGAGGTCTAAGATTCAAGTCGACGGTTTGGCATTTTCTCTTAATGTTTAAATGTTTGAATGTTTATACGCTGCGCTTTTACGGCGTAACACGGTAATAGATTTTCATGAAATTTGACAGGTATGTTCCTTTTTTAATTGCGCGTCGACGTATATACAAGTTTTTTTTTTTGAAATTTTGCATTTCAAGGATAATATAAAAGGAAAAAGGAGCCTCCTTCATACGCCAATATTAGAGTAAAAATCAGACTATAGAATTGTTCATCATAAATCAGCTGACAAGTGATTACACAGATATGTGGAGATTGCTGTATTTCCATAAAGTCTATAGTTTCAATCAGGTACTTGTGGATGAGAATACTGCGTGAGGTCTACTGTTCACAAAACTACTAGTATGTTAAACACTCATAGGTCAGTGTTAAAACACCACCTTCCATTCACAGTGCACGTGACATTTATAGCATTTATAGAATGTATCCTGTAATGCCTAGCTGATGCAAAATCCCTCTACCTCTGATGCAAAATACGTCATTGTTCCACTGACATGACTCGAATCTGTACAAAGTTTTGTCTGCACGTTTAGTGCACTTGTACGAAAATACTGTCAAATCCACACCAATTAACCACAAACACGGAATGTGTATATACGGGAATGTATTTTGGTAGGTATTAAAGGTTATGGGTCTGATGTCACGACTATGAGGTCTACAATATTATAATTCTCTAATTAAGTGTCTCTTATTATCTCCCAGCCTCACACCAGAAAGAAGAGAAGAAAAGAAGAAGAGAAGAGGAGAAGAAAAGAGAAAGGAAGAAGAGATGAGAAGAGAAGAGAAGAGAAGGATATTCGTTCATCTCTGCTCACACTTACCCTTCCTATTTTGCTATATCATACTCTCCTATCCTTTTCTCACTCACTCCATCCTCTTTCAATTTTTTCTCACTCAAGGAAGACTCATTCTATCTCCTTTCCTACACACAGTCTCTCACTCTGTCATTTACTCTCTATAGTCTCTCACACTGTCTCATCTTTCACTTCTCTCTCCATATTACTCTCTTCCTTCTCCACTCTCTTCTCTTCTTCTACTCTCGTTCTCTCTGTTCACAGTGAGAATGTCATACTTAATATTTCTCTCTCTATTCTATTTCTCACTCATAATATTTCCTTTTTTCTTTCTCTTAATAAGCCTCTCTTTATTCTATCTCTCACAAAATCAATCAGTCCATTCTCACTCACACTCTCTCTCTTACTACTTACTAAACGCAGATCTCTTTTTCGCTCTATCTAACTCAGTCAAATACTATCTCTCCATCTTTCAATCCTATCATTCTCTCATTGTCTCTCTCTCTCATCCACTAAGCGTATTGATACCTCTATCTCACTCAGTCAATCCCTATCTCACTACCTCCTCTCTTTATACTCCTCACTCTCTCACAATATTATAACTCTCTATCTCACTTCCTATTTCCTTCCATTCTATCCCTCACTCAGTCATTTTCTCTCATCTAGTCACACGGTACACTCAAACTCTCTCTTTCTCTGAGGTAATATTTCTTACCTCTCTCTCTCTCTCTCTCTCTCTCTCTCTCTCTCTCTCTCTCTCTCTCTCTCCTCTCTCTCCTCTCTCTCTCTCTCTCTCTCTCTCTCTCTCTCTTTCGACCATGTCATATGCGACGCTGTCTGCTAGTCCAACTAAAAGCGTCGTGACGTCATACCATTCCCCACCCTCCAAATCAACCGGGTCCCCCTAGATCTAAATTTAGAAATATTTATACATCGACCGAAAGCATCTGTGAACGATTGTTCCACATCAATACCCTAAACATATTCGATATTTCAGCTCATCTTTTACTTACTCTTCCCACTTAATCACTCCCTCTTACTCTTCTCTTACTCTCTCTTTCTCTCTCTATTTCTGTTTTAATCTTTTTTACTCTTCATCATTATTTCATAATTTCTACCAATATAAAAAAACATTCTCTCTTTCTCACTTACTCTTACATGTTCTGGATCTCCCTCTATTTCTCTCTCAATCTCTTTCACTAACCAACTAGTTCTGTATTCCTCTCTCTTCCTCACTCATACAATCACTCACTCACTCTCTCTCTCTCTATCCATAATCCTCCATATCATTCAACATCCTTACCCCCTCACCAAGCATTAATATCCTCCCACTCGTACCTTTCAAATTTCCACTTCCCGGTGAATTCTGCCCATCCAATAAATTAGCCTACATTAGTTTCATAAATTGTATTAATTTCCAGTAACATTTTTCACTATGTATTGTATTTAAATTTAGAAGTTTTACTTTTTTGTTTGTTTTGTTCAATTTTATAAGTGTTTGCCATAGGTCTTGTCAGACCTGGCAATCTAAGACGAATCGAATAAATATCAAATATCTCTCTCCCACTGTTAATCTTTAGCCTACTGAACGTTGAGAGAGCACATTTCCCTTCCATAATATTATTATTTTTGCTTTCATCTAGATTTACAACAAGTAATAACAAATGAAATGAATGCATCCTGTTGAAATCTCCCAACTGTCATTCGCCATTAGAAAGTAATAATGCATAAAACGTATGTTTCCTGTTGCATTTTTCCATCTGTCAATTGCCATTGGGAGTTCAGTTCATTTGAGAGGTTTTGTGTCTGACAGCAAATCAGTTCATTGTTCCATCTTTCAACCCCATCATGGTTTGTCTGTGGTGAGATTATATTTGCGAAATTATATGCAAATTAGAAAGTGGGCGTGTGATTGCGGGTGGGCGTGCGTGTGTGGGAGATGAACAGAGAGAGATTGATGGATATAAAGATAGATAGATGAACAGAGAGAAAGAGAGAGAGATACAGGGGACAGGGAGATAGAGTGAGAGATAGTGAGAGAGAGCCCAAGAGTGTAATACCACACGTTACAGGGTGATATAGACAGGGAGAGTGAGATAGAGTGAGAGAGAGCCCAAGAGTGTAATACCACACGTGACTTTATTAGTGTGGTCATATCTATTTGATAATAATCGACAATACTGAATTTTATTGGCTTCAATGGGAGCTTACATGATAATGAAGTAAGCTGGATAGCTTAGTGGAATTCAAAATTATATTACATTTTACATGCATTATGTACGGATTATATGGATGGAAGAAGATGAGGTTCGAGTTAATTAAATTAATTATGTACAGTAATGTATTAGTAAATTATTAATTATACATGTATTGGTGGATTACAAAAGTATAGCTGGTCAGCTTAGTGGAGTTTTAAATTATATTGAATGTATGGATAGGAGAAAATTAGGTTCGAGTTAATTAAATTTAATTAATAGGATTGGAGTTGATCGAAAATTACTATCAATGAAAACGACATGATACTGTATTTTCAAAGCCAGCAACTCATTAAAATGATTCTAGTATGTTACACCATTATCAATTTCTAGTAAACTGAAAGCTGAAACATAAAGCTGCATGAAACATAAATGAGTTTACAAGAACATGTATCCTGCAACCTGTATGTTCATAGGTTTCTAGCTCCAAGTCTGTTTCACATCCGCGTTAATTTTCCAATTTCACCTGTATAAAACTGAATCAACCAACATACTGCAATAAGCAACTCTGTTGAAAAATCCACAAAGCAAAATGAGCCAACAAAAGCGTCTAGTTTCAACAGTGTGCATTGACACCAATACAATAACGCTGAATTCATCTGAAGCAGAAGCCTTTTCGCTCCATGTGAATTAAATTGGTTGCACGTGCTAATGAATGAACTCCACAATCATGCACAGACACACTTTTTCAGTTGTAATCAAATAAACGAGTCATAGCACTATGTGCCCCACTTCAACACACATGCAGTATGCAGTCTGTTATCATAACTTATGCATTGTGGATTAATTTTTTGCAGAAGGTACATGATCGCAATATATTTTCAAAATGACAGATTCTTAATTTTAAATTAGAAAAAATGTATTTAAGTTACACAGTGTATTTAAACTGTGAGTTCAATAAGTAGAAAGAAAACTGCAAGGATGGATAGACTTTTTAATGAAAGGAACGTTCTGTGTTCTGGAGGTGATGTGTAGATATTACCCATTTTTAATGAAACTGGTTGATATTATCATGATAGTGAATAGATGATTCTTATCTACAATATTTAGTTATAGGATAGCTAAGATAGTGAGGTTCACGTTATAATGACAGTATTTGATCAAATTTGGTTTTGCTATCCTTGTCCATCATTCGACAAAGCCGGTGATACTATACTTTTCTAGGTCCACAACGATGCCAATTATGTTTTTGACAGTTTAGAAATATAATTATTCAATTCAGAGAATCGGCATCGCTATTCTTCTATCTTTATCCACTGACATTATAACGTGGACCTCTCTATAGGTATAATAGATTATACTGACATGTCACCTATCATTTGAGTGAAACTCTAATTTTGACGTTTTTGTGATAATTGTGAATAAATAAATAAATAGAAGACCACTAATTGCTTGAAACAATTGGATATTTGATTCAAATGGAACTGAAATAACCTCAAAAATGAGCTTGGGAACAAATGAGGGCAGGGATTCATCCAAAGTGTTAATATGAGAAAAAGTTGAAATGGTTGGAGAGGCATTGAAAAGTTCAATGGAGAAATGGAAGGTTAAAAGTACAGTAGCCTGTCATGATTGAATGTAGCCTATTCCAAATGAAATTAAATAAACAAATATGTTTCATTCAAATGAAATGAATAAAACAATCAAACACTGTCTAAAAAAATAAAATTATATCGAATATTTAAATCCATGATTGAATGTAGCCTATTTCAAATGAAATGAATTAAACAATCAAACACTGTCTAAAAAAAAAAATTATATCGAATATTTAAATCCATGACTGAATGTAGCCTATTTCAAATGAAATTAAATGAACAAATAATATGTTTCATTAAAATGAAATGAATTAAACAATCAAACACTGTCTAAAATAAAATTATATCGAATATTGGATGAATGAAGCTGATAAAAGCCAAAGAAAGACTTATTGATTTCAAGTTGCATTACACTATTATTTGATATTACCGTTATTCAAAATGTATTCCAAGTTTCAAGTTCTAACAATTTATACATACTCGTAATAGCCAGATCAGTCGAGTGATACTGATTTACTGATACAACCAATGCTGCTGTTTTGTTTCAATTTGAAATACAACAAGTACACTGATTCAAGCATTTGAATGTACTTGGAAAAATGTTGTTTCTCCCTCGGCTTCGTCTCGGGCTTCAAACTTTTCCCTCAGGGAGAAAAAACAGTACTTTTCACTCTAGATACACAAATAACTAATAATGGGTCATAACAACACGAAGTACCAAGTCAATATTTCGACTAGAAGTTTCAAGTCAAATTTTTCGAATTCTAGTTTGCAAAAATATTTGAAATTCATGACGTTTGAAATAATATTTACAGTGCATGACATTCATTTGGCGGAGTTTTGAGTGATGATTAATTATCCAAAGCTGACACCTAAAATCCCACGCAAAGAGAGGTAAAGAAACGAAATTTCTGTACAGTAGAGCTTACTTTGTAACTCTTATTTGTTCTTAGTTAACATAAAACTAATTCAAGTAAAACTAGAAACTCATGAGGCGAGTTGGCCTAACTGAGAAAATTATAACTACACGATTCCCTAAAATAACATTTTATGAAATATCCTTCTTCTTCTTCTTCTTCTTCTTCTTCTTCTTCTTCTTTCAGCTCAATTGTTTGATTTGTTGGCAGCCTTCCATCCAATGATCCCGGTCGTAATTATGTTGATGGGAAGGAAATTATTTTATATCATTTTCAAAGAATCAACAATTATTTGTTGAAACACCGCCGATTTATGAAGTTACATCACAATATTATATCTTCAGATACTGTTGATGGTGAGGTGAGATATTGTGATACCTATTCATAATGAAAACACTGGGTTGTTGTCAAAATATCACTTATTTATTTTAATATTATATTATCGTTATTCAAATTGCATTCAATCTATATTCTCATTGATTAATTTTTCATACTTTGTAAAATTCGTTGAATGATTAGCAATACTTTCATTTAAAGTAAAATTAGTGTATAAACCAGTATATAATATTGTAACATACATAAATAAGAACTCTAATCCAATCTAATATTCAAATCTGTCCATTGCTACTCTCTTCCATTGTTCTTAGCTCATAAGAACCCCGATCCATCGTCATTTTTGTCTCAGCTACTGTAGCCGAGACCTTCCACGACCCCTTGAAAATATTCTTAATAATTCTAAAAAACTAGCTGTCCATTTATAGAATATTGTATAACAGCACATTCTACTGTTGACAATGTTGTGTTACCCTTTCTTGCAATACGAATTTTCCTATTCAATCTTTTCCGTGGTTGAAATGAAACTTAAATTCTAAAGTGGGGGTAGAACACTGAGAAATATATTTGGAGACAATCTAATCCTTCCATACAACACAAAATCCCCGGAAAAGCCTCTCCACAAGATTGGACAGGTAATAACCCAGATTCGACTCATTGTGAACCTGGATTCCAACTTTTTGTACAATTTTCTGGAAAGAATTGAATGGTGGAAGTGGGAATAGCGGTGGGCCATTCCAAGGTAATGCAGTAACCGAGAAAATTAGCGAACAGGGAAGAAAAGAATGAGACGAGGAGTAAGTAAAAATAAGAAAAAGCTGAGATTACAAGAGAGGAGGAGCAAGAAGAAGGCTATTGTGCGTTGACAATGACTTGACCCAGAAAGTCAACGTTCAAGAAGATGCCAGATTGCGCCCTAATTTGATTATTTCACAATGCGGCTGCAGCAGGGTATGAAACCCCAATTCACGTCAGGTAAAAATGAGACCTACATTCAAAAACATTCAAATAATTGAATTGGCAAGCCAACTGTGAGAAATAACGCAGATAACCTTCCCAAATCGCTTCACAGTTCTTGATTTGAATGAGGAATCATTAATATTAAAAAGTTAGTGGATGTGGGAAACCTCTCTAACCATACATTTGTTTCAGTTTCAACATATTATTTCTAATACAATACAATTTCAATAATCCAAAAGGTTCTATAATGAGATTCAAATAACATTCAAATAGTTGAATTGACAAGTCAACTGTGAGAAATAACGCAGATAACCTTCCCAAATCACTTCATAGTTATTGATAGGAATGATGAATCGAAAATATTAAAAAGTTAGTGGATGTGGGAAACCTCTCTTTAATCATAAATTTGTTTCAATTTCAGAATACTTTTTCTAATATGATAATATTTAATAAACTAGAAGGTTCTATAATAAGATTCAAATTATTGAATTGGCAAGTCAACTGTGATGATCAACAGATAACCAACCCAAATCAGTTATTGATATAAATCATGAATACTAGTAGTTCTGTGAACAGTAGACCTCGTGCAGTTATAAACCACAGCCTCCTCTTATACTGTCCCTCAAATCCTGTCTGTATGTAGTGTCGGCGAGATATCGGTGTGAAAACGGCTAATGGCTGTTGGGGTTGATATATCAAAAAATGCTAACATCAAAAGCTAATCTCCTTCAAGAGAAAAGTCAGGGGCCTGTTTCATAAAAGTTACAAGTCCTGTAATACAGGAGAATCACCATTCCAATTACATGCTCAATATAGCCGATAAAATCAGCTGTTCCTGTATTACAGGACTTCTAAATATTTATGAAACAGGCCCCAGGTCAGCCCTACAGTAACTATATTACCCACAGTAAGACCATTGACTGTCACGCTTCTGATTGGTTAGAAAGTTAGTGGATGTGAGAAACCTCTCTAATCATATATTTGTTTCATTTTCAAAAAAATATTTATATTTCAATACAATTTAAATAATCCAAAGAAGATCTATCATGAGATTCAATTCAAACTGTCAGCATTCCTTATAAAATAACTTTGATATTTTCAATTCAACTAATGCTGACAGTATGAAGTGGATCTTACTTTGGAACAGGTACCTGAAGAATATTAAATGAAAAAGACTAAGAAATTGTCAATAAACCACAGATTTATTGATACTTAGAAAGACCGGTTTCGGTTATTACACCATTGTCAATCTCTGATAAACTGAATTGTACAGTTTTGTACAATCATTCAGTTTATCAGAGATTGACAATGGTGTAATAACCTAAACCGGTCTTTCTAAGTATCAATAAATCTTTGATTTTTGACAATTTCTTAGTCTTTTTCATTCAATATGAATAAATACCACAATATCAACTTCTCAACTACACAAAAAGTATGTTAAAGAATGTTTGTAATTGGAATAAAAAGTTACTTATAATTGACAATACAATCGTTTTATGAATGAATTTATTCAAACATAGAGAATACTAACTTACATTCTTCCTCACTCTTCTACAACATTACTAACATTTGAAGGTATAACAATGTTGGCTACAAAACAGCAGTTAAAATTTTAAAACCTCCATTGAATTTAAAAGAAACTTTGAGGTGTTGTCTGTTAGTAATTTTCCAATTGTTGCATGCAAATTTTAATTATTGTCAGTGTGAGTGTAGTCCTTTGCGGCTATTGTGATGTTAATTAACGCTGTCAAGAATGAATACCGTACTTCTCGGAAAAATTTAACAAACCTAATTAACACCTAATCTAATTATCCTTGAACACATCCCACAACAACTCATTCTCTTGTTTAGTTCAAGCTTTCAATTTTCCTCAGGAAAAATACCCATCTAATTCATAGTAGTGTTTTCAATCATTTTCTGAATGAACTTTTAGTCCTAGCTGCCTTAATAACCGCGTGAAATCATAGAAGAATTTTCAATCATTTTCTCAACGAACGTTTAGGCCTAGCTGTCAAATAAGCGCATAGAATAGTTTACAAAATGAATATAACAAGTATTCATTTCAAAAAGATCAATTTTTTCTATTTTATCTTATTTATCCTAACCATGCCCAACATCAGCTATTTGCTTGGGCGTGGGCAATGGAATTGTGCGAGGGTAATAGATGACATGATACATCCATGCCTATCGGCGGGATTCGAACCCACGACCAGGTAGCGCTAGCAGACTGAAGGGTGCAGCAACGGCTTAAATTAGTTGTCTCGTCTAACCCGGCCGGCAAATTTTCCAATCTTTTTCATCTCTACAGTCTGTAAAGATTGGATTTTTTGACGGAATATCAGCATTAGATAAAAATAAACTATTATATTATTCCAAGTTTATAAAACTATCAAAACTATTTATTCAAACCTAGCAGGTAACCCGTGCTCCGCACGGGTCCAATAAGAAACTTGACAAACTGAAGACATGCCGTACTAAAATCTTGAAGAATTTAAAATAGGCCTATAATCATCCTCGGTTAATTAAGAATCTATATATGCAAAATTTCAAGTTAATCAGTCCAGTAATTCAGACGTAATGATGCGTCAAACATAATTCTCCTATTAAATGAAAAAGACAAAGAAATTGTCAAAAAACCACAGATTTATTGATACTTAAGGTCTTTCCAAGTATCAATAAATCTGTGGTTTTTTGACTATTTCTTAGTCTTTTGCATTTTAATATGAATAATTACTACAACATCAACTTCTCAACTACACAAAATATAATTTTCCTATCACGTAGTGTATAAGCCAGTTCTTTCCTTTATTATAGTATAGATTATAACTACAAAGATTCAACAAAACTTTCAAAACCTGGCACATAACAAAAACAGACAACTGCAACAACAAAAACAATCTTCGCAAGCAACAATAACTTTATGCATTTGTTGAAGAGAATTGATAGATAACATGATAGACAGACGACCAACTTTCCGAAAAGCACAACTGAATCGATTCGGGTTTTTTTCTGGACGTCTAAAAATAATGTCTATAAAATGAATGTAGGAGTCCAAGTGGTGATATTCTGGCGGTGGCTGCTGATGAGCCCTTATCACGCCAACCCACGTTCACGTCACTTCCTGACCCAGTGCATCCACCTTCCTTTCATGCCCTTGAATCTCTCAACAAATGTCTAATCTATCAATAGGTCTAGAGTCGAGCAGATAATCGATTAATTCCTCCTCTTCTTTCTTGGCGTATTTATCAGTTTTTTTTCTTAATTCCACTTTCTTTTTCCATTCATCAATCTCTATTTCGATCTTCTTTCAAACGGCATAATTAAGACTGTGCAAAGGCTAAAGATAAACTTTTTACAGGTGATATTTTTCAAAGTTTTTTGATTTGTATATCATCAAGCTATCAAAATGAAAAAGTTTTCTCAGGAAAACATTTTTTCCGATCATTAGACTATTTTTTGAGATATGAGCGCCTAAAGTTTAAATTTTTGGGGCAAAACATTTCAAATTCCGTGAGAGATAAATCAATGAGATTTAGAGGATAAATTCTTCATGATTGACTGAATAAAACAAGATTTAAAAAAAATTTCAATTATTGAGAAAGTTATTCAATTTACCAAAAATAACTCAACTAAAAGTTATTTTTAGTAAATTGAATAACTTTCTCAATAATTGATATTTTCAGAAAATTTGGTTTTATTGAATCAACAATACCATAGAGAATTCATCCTCAAAATTTCTTGGATTTATCTCTTATCCAATTTGAAATGTTCTGCCGCAAACATTTTAACGTTAGGCGCTCATATCTCAAAAAGTAATGATCAAAAAAAAAAATGTTTTCCTGAGAAAACTTTTTCATTTTGATAGCTTGATGATATACTACAAATCTAAAAACTTTGAAAAATATCACCAGTAGAAAGTTTATTTTTAGCCTTTGCACAGCCTTAATATTTAGTCCAGGCGCAAATGTAATTACGTGGTCATTTTTGAGTAACTGATATACAGTCACTTATTTATATTTATTTTGAAGAAATTGATACATCTTCCACGGCTGTTACTCAAAAAATGACCACGGAGTGCCTTATTCATGACATTTGCGCCCGGACTAATTTATTACCATTATTATTTATTTGTATTATTTCAGTTTATATTATCTCATTTGTGTATGCTAAGCGAAATCCTGATTTTATTTTCAATTCTGAGGTATGCTCCTGTTTGTAGACAAAGATCATTCTTTAGCAAGCAGTATTGTATTCATTGACTGTACACTACGCATTTTTGTTGAATTCAATATTTAGTTTAATATAATAGTAGTTCAATATTAGTAATAATAATATTAGTTTAATATATTAATTTTCTTAAATTTATTTTATCGATTTCAAATTCAACGAATTACGCCAGGCCCTCACAAACACAGGCTTCTGCCTACATGTGAGTCTCTCACAACGTAAGGGTATATATAAATGTACTGTAACTGTACTGTACTGTATTATTTGTAAATTGTGAGAATAAATTGATTTGATTTGATTATTGTTATTCTTAAATGTACTTGTCATTGCATGAAGATTTATTTATTTATTTATTTATTCTAGATTCAACAGATATTGAATTTTGGAATTTTGGCCTCTTTTATAAAAAATTAAAGCTTCTTCTTCCATTAATACGGAGAATTTTCAAGTTCACCTGATACTGATTTAGAATCAAAGGACTCTTACAGAGGCCCAGAATATCTTACTAGATTTGAGAAAATGGGTGAGGCAAATTAAACAGTTGGGATCACTCCATAAAGTACCATGACAAGTGAACATAAGAATAGACAATTTATGTTTAGAATTTTACCTTATAATGCAGAGAAGAGTAGATCAACAACAAGATAATTTTCTTACCTGCAACAAAACAAAGAAAATTAATGAACGAAATATTTAAAAAAAAATCGCACAAGAAGATCATTGGATGAAAATTATTGTTATTATATTTAATCATTTGGATAAGAATTGAAAATAGTCTTTTAATCTGAATGATGCATGAATTTGTTCAAAAACCTGAGTAAAAACTTCATTCACTTATAGGTGCGTAGAAACTTATGTGCAACGGCAACACGCGCATTCCGCTTTTTATCAGCTGATGCTATATGCTTATTATATCTGTATATAAGGACAAAGCCACACACAGCGTGTTTTCAGGCTTTTTCAGACGAGTCGGCAGAGCAGGAAGCTTTCCGATTGGCTGATTGGTTGGTGTTCGGGAATCAGCTGATAATCAGCCAATCCGAGAGCTTCCTTCCGACTCGTCTGATAACGCCTGAAAAAACAACGCTGAGTGTGGCTTGGTTTTTACTGATTCTGTACAATAAAATAAGCTGGATAGCTGCTGATGAAAAGTGAAATGCGTGTGTTTGTAGCCCATAAGTCTGCACGCACCCTATGAATAATCAATAAAATAAACACTTTTTTCTATGTATTTGAATACGACATGCAGTCAAATATCAAGTAAATGATTAGAAACTTTTACTTACTGACTGAAGTACTTTCGATCGTCTAGCGATCATTTTCAACAGTGAAACATTTACACGATGAATAAAATAGATAAAAATAAAATAAATAAATTCAATTTTATTGTCAGCCAGCCAAAAAAGCACAAGACAAAGTCACACAAATAGAACATGAAATAGACAGTCACACATTAAGAGACACATTGTTACTATTACATTGCTATTTAGATTACATTTCCAAATGTGTTTGTTTTGTATTTGTATTTTGTATATGTGTTTGATGGAAAGTATTTCAGTCAGTGAGTAAAAGTTTTTAATTATTCACTTAATATTTGACTGCATGTCGTGATCAAATACATAGAAAAAAGTGTGTCAATAAAATACTATGTTTTTTAAAGGTTGTATCCAGACGTGAAAGCAATTCTTGGACCTCTGTTCATCTGATAAGTTGAATTAGATTCTGGTAAAAATTCAACAATAAATTTTGATTCTGGTGAAAATTCAACAATAAATTTTGATTCTGGTAAAAATTCAACAATAAATTTTCCTCATGTTGCACTACCGCCAAAATTCCTTGTACAGTAGAACACTCAATGAATAACCAACTACAACTGTCAAATAATATTTGCCTTTGAAATATGATGCACAATGCGCTCAATAGGTCACTCATCTAATTGCTGGAGTTTCGCTATTTTGACATTTCAAATTCCTCCATTAACAACATTCTGACGTGTTTGGGGAACGCGAAACTAAATACAGCAATAATTAATTTGAACGTCACTTTCTCAGCTGACTGTTCAACGCGGGCCAATAAATAATGCCTAAACTGTGCTGCCCACATTAATAATACTTTAAAATGCATTCTTAAACACTTGAGAGATATTTTGTTTCACTTTCAGTGGTGAGTTTCCTTACACACAAACAATAAAAATTCAAATTATAAAAATACAGCTAGTTAATTACTGGACATTAGTTTTAGAACGAAATTACCCTGGTTATTCATAAACCTGACAAAATTTCACAAATAAATCAGTTATCCAGCTCATATTTAACGTATTGTTTTATATTATTTGCAAACTGCATCATTTGTTGAACTCAAGGAAAAATCCTCTGATGAATTATTGAATTACCGGGGTTTTGACACAAAATCCTATCGATTTCCTAAAAAAAGTATTAACATTTATTAAACCTTTTGATCCTTCTTTAAACTGCAAATCTCATAAATAATCATACTTCTACTCAATAATTTTGTGTAACTGTGACACTAATTTATAAATAAAAAATGACGTTCGTTTTAAAAATAAATTTGCTGACGCAAGCTCAAGTTTGAGCACGTTTTTTACTATCTTCTATGATCAGTTTCAAAGAAGAGTACTTGCCTGTTCCACGAAAGATCAGAATTTGATATTGATATCTCATCAACATTTAAAACAAAATCTCTAATAAGGCTATCAATTTTGAGTATCATATTATTACATGAGCAACTAATAACATTCATACACTTTTTATACTGTTTCAACCCATTTTTCTTGAATAAAAACAACTTGATATTGTCAAACCACTGACTTATTAAAGCAATTTGGGATGCAAGTTTCAGTTGTCAGGTTGTCACACCAGTATTAATCTCTAGTAAACTGAGAGCTTAAACCAGAATTACATTCTCTATCTCTATTCTCTGGCAGAGAGTAGAGAAGAAAATACGTTGAGCAGAGAAGAATGGTATGTGTGAAGCGCTACGATTGGTCATTAGCTGTTGACCAATGAAAGTCGAGCTCTACTGTCATAGGCCTAGACATGACACTCCCAAATATTCCAGATATGGTCATTCATCAGAACCGTTCTGAAACTTTGAATTGAATTGAATTTATTGCCAAAAATTAACTTTAGTACTAATTAATTTATTGCCAAAACTAACTTTAGTACTAAGTTCCACGTTAACATGTCAATGGAAAAAGATTTGACAGAGAACAGCGTTGCCGATTCTCTCCCTTGCCACTGCCTTCTATAGAGAGTAACAGCATAGAGAAACAATAGTGTAAGTAGATATCCCATGATATAGGGTTTTTATGTCGCAGTTTCTACAGTTAACTCAAGCCGATTATTGTCAATTACTGTCGATTATTGTTGATTTTTACTGTTTTGTTGGGGTGCGAGTGTATGAACAGCACAATATGAGAGACTACCAGCGTCACACAGCTTCACGAGAAAGAGCTACGTGGACTATCGGCTTGATTTAACATTGAAAACTGTGACATGAACGCCCTATACCATGGGATATCCACTTACGCTATTGTTTCTCTATGGTACCAGATACCGGTATATTTGTTATATTAACTGTTCAATCTTGTTTAAAATAAGCAATTATATTTTATTCGTCAAGAAAATATATTTTTCAATTATTAAATCATTAGAATGATTGATTAGAATGACAGTTTGATTAAGTTAACGTAGGTGTTGCTATCTTTGTCTATAATTCGACAAAGCAGATAGCCCTATCTTTTCTAGCTCCACAACGTTGCCAGATCGTTTTTTAACAATGTAGAAATGAAATAAATTATTTAAATTAATTAATCAATTAAACTATTTAAATTAGTTAATTGATTAATTTAAATTAGTTAATTTCTAAATTGTTAAAAAACGATCTGGCAACGTTGTGGAGCTATTAAGGATAGCGCTATCTGCTTTGTAGCGTGATAGACAAGTATAACAACACCAATGTTTATCAAGTACGCCTTTATAACGTGGACCACATATAAGACTAAGAACATGAAACAAAAAAGATCTAACAACTATGTGATCATTCTACAACCACAACAATGCCGTATAAGGTTTTAAATGTTCTACCTTATACCTTCTTCTTCATCCATTTTAGTACGACTAGAAGCTTTCCATACTATAGACACATTCAAATAAAAACCAAGGATCTATTCAAAGATCCTGCTTGGAAGATTTGAAATGTTTTAATACAACCATAGAGTAAAGATACTGTTTAACCTATTTATTTGTCTCTGGTACAACTAAAAGTTTTCCGTACTATAGACACATAGAAATAAAAAACAAGTTTCTCAGGATCTATTCAACCAACTAACTCGACATTGAATTTGGGTGGAGACTTTTAAACATCCCGCCAGGGCCTGGGGCGGGCGGAAAGGCCTCTCAGTATTTTTGCAACAGCCAACAGCCTTGATTCGAATTAGATATTAACGCAAAAATGCCAGACCAGCCAGCCGGCCCAGTGTCAAGTTTAAATTCGCTGACCGTTTGCCATGTTATTAGATGAGAGAACTAGTGGCAAGTCGTGTAGCAAAAGCGGTCTACGTCAACTGAGCCATGACTGGATTGAAGGGTAGGTCAAGTTCCCTCGTTGCAAAAACTAACAGACTTCACAGAGCGTTTGCCAAATACACGGAGCGTATATCTTCTGAATGCTGGCTGTTCTTTTAGGACTAAATGTAACGACTATATTTTTTTTTATGTCTTTATATCTTGAAGCAGATACAAACTAACAGGACTGAACTCAACGATTATGTTCAATACAATTTAGTATTCACCAAAATACATTTCTAAAATTATTTAATTATTATTTAACGAAAATCCCAAATAAATGCTGCAAATCACCCCGAAGACCTCTGCTACTGCAGACATTGACAACAGGGTTAACAGCTAGATGGAAATTCGATGAGAACTACAATCCAAAAATTAGTTGCCAGCCCGGGAATCGAACCCGGTACCTCCCAATTGCTATTGATATTGCTATTGATATAGCAATTGGGAGGTATCGGGTTCGATTCCCGGGCGGGCAACTAATTTTTGGATAGTAGTTCCCATCGAATTTCCATCTAGCTGTTAACCCTGTTGTCAATGTCTGCAGTAGCAGAGGTCTTCGGGGTGATTTGCAGCATTTATTTGGGATTTTCGTTAAATAATAATTATATATTAATTAGCATTTGAATAAATGCATTCTCTATTTAATTCCATCTGTTTCTAAAATTATTATTGTATTACGATTTTAATATGGATTTAATACATTCATAAGGATATGTACTCAATAACATTGATAACTACTAAATGGCGATAAAAATTTGGTTGATCTTTAGTAACTTTGATTGATCTTCAAGTAATTAGGATCTAACGAATAACAAATTCCTATCATTTTATTGGCAACTTGGAGTTTATCCAGACTAGACTAGAGAGGCAACGGTTGCATAAGAAATAAATGAATACTCAGTAATACCATAGAGAAACAATAGCGTAAATAGATATCCCATGGTATAGGGCGTTTATGTCGCAACTTTTACTGTTATCTCAAGTCGATTACTATTGATTATTGAAGATTTTTACTGTTTTGTTGGGGTGAGAGTGTATGAACGGCACAATATGAGAGACTACCAGCGTCATAAAGCTTCACGGGAAGAACTACGTGGACCATCGGCTTGAGATAACAGTAAAAGTTGCGACATAAACGTCCTATACCGTGGGATATCTACTTATGCTATTGTTTCTCTATGGTAATACCAATTTATTGTTACCAGTTTTACCTGGTAACATTATCAGTTTGAATAGGATTGTTTTATTCTATGCGTCAGTCTAGTCGAAAGAAAACGAAGGCAAGTCCTTCGGACCTCTAGTTGATCCAATTCGTTTGATTAAGACTTCCAACATCCAACCTACCTTCAACAACCCCATTCACGGTCCAATGTCGGATCCAACATTTGATCCGAGATTTTTCCTATCATCCGGATCCGGATCACAAGAGTTAGACAACAAATAGGATAGTGAATGACCTGTTTTACCATCTATTTTATTGTAAAGTAAGAGAAGTCTCAAGCTCTCAACCAGTCTAATCCTGGTTTTATGGGTGAGGACGCTTAGGTTATAGTCTTACAATACAAGTATCTATGGAAAGGACTGGTTTATAATAATGATACTTCCATAAATGCCCCAATTTTATTGATTTTGTCATTAGTTGCCTTGAGTTACACCAGTATCAATCTTAAATTAACACTAAAGGCATAGCAAACTAAGTTATTGTATAAATAGTCCAGGCAATGAATGCTCAAAAAAGGGTATGGAGGGAAAAGTTGGGAAGACAATTTTTGACCCTGCAGTTCTGTTTACACATGTTAAATCTGATTCGTTCAATCATTTACTACATTGCAATTCTTAGGCTCGGTTGCACAAAAGCCAGTTGAATTTTATCTTTGTTAAATGCCAAGAGAACCTATTAGAGAGGTTAAATGCCACGAGAACCAATCAGAGACAGCTTTTTTGAGATTTCTCTGATTGGTTCTCGTGTCATTTAATCATGGTTAAAATTTAACATGTCTTTGTGCAACTGGGCCTTATTTGTGATCGTAGAGCTTTCCTGGTAAACGTTGGTGCAGCTATAATAAATCTTCAAAGAAAATCATGACCAATTTGTATGATCATAGTACAAATTTTCCCACATCCAAAGTATGTTAACCTCTCCTCAAATTATAGGCCAAGTAGTATTATTCGTTTTCCCAGTTGAGTGAACTTGAAAGCATCTGCAGCAATGAAAGGGTAGTGAGATAAGACTTGAAGGAAGTAGATAGTTTTTCTCAAGGCGTCTCCCAAATGATTACAAGCCGGCCGGCTTTCTCTGATGCTTTGCCGTGCATTGACCCATCCTGGAAGTAGTGAGTGTGTTTTCTCAGTCGGGGAAAGAATTCCAACCGACCAGCTGGAACACTGATAACAGAAACTTCGATTTTCTGTTCTCGACATTATTTTTTATACGCACTACACAAACTAAGCATGTTGATGATAGGCTGGGAACACTTGTTTTCACTGAGTAAACAAACTGTCGATATTCAACAGGCTGAGGGTGAGAAGCTCCGTCTGTTTCATGAAGGCTTGCGTGGTCTTGTGGGTTTGTAAGCTTTGGTGAGGTTGAGTTTAATATTTATTCTAATTTTTCGATTGATAGATTGTTGTTCTAGGGTAGCATTTGGAGACAGCTGTTAGGATTACCACATAAGCACAAACTTGATACAAACTCATTTTATCATTAGTGCTATTATTGCTAGCTTTCTTCTTTTGGATTGTGGATACTGAAGTTGAAGAACAAGTCGGAGCATGAGTGGTGAAACGTTCCTACTAGTACTCCAACAAGTTGGATAACAAATTGGATAGTGAATGGCATGTTTCAAACCTATATAATAACATAACCTACATAATATTTGGACAATTTGTGACAAAATCAGGAAATTGAAGAAGTTTTGGGCAATAGCCTGTTTTTTTCTTTTCCGACTATTGTATTGTTCGCTCTATCTAATAAATAAATAAATAAATAAATAAATATAGTAAGTTTTGTATAGTATTGTTGTTGTTTCTTAGCACTACAGCCCTGGGTGGGCCTTGGCTTCCTCCGTCACTCGCCTCCACTCGTTCCGGTCATTCGCCATCCTTCTCCATCCACGAATCCCCATTCTATTCAGATCTCCTTCAACATCCTGCAGGCACCTTCTCCTAAGTCTTCCTCTTCTTCTTACTTAGAAAATTTCACCCTCAAGCAGTTGTCTCTGGAGTCTGTTCTGCTCCATTCTCCAGACGTGTCCCAGCCAGCTGATTCTTCGTGATTTGATGAAACGAACTATGTCCTGGTTTTGGAGGATATTGTTTATCTCTCTGTTGCTTCTTATTCTCCATGTTTCATCTTGCCGAACTGGTCCAAAAATTCTTCGGATGATTTTCCTTTCAAAGACTCTAAGTGCGGATATATCGGCTACAGTGAATGTCCATGCTACGCTGCCATATGTAACTACTGGCCTGATTACTGTTTTATATAGTATTATTAGACACTTCTTTATCCTACAAAAACAATAAATTTGTGAAAGATAAACGATTTGAAGCATGGAAAAGCACGTGGCCTTACAACGCGATAACAAACACATTTGAGGCGTCTGTCTAACTAGTCTGGCTGGCTGCCTCTATACAAATACAGTTACACAACTTCCAGTATCGGTCAAAGGTCTGCTCGTTACGATCAAGTTGAGATAGGCCGAAATAAATTGAGAAGGAACAAAGATTTTCAAGTTAATCATGGTTAAAATTTAACATGTCTTTGTGCAACTGGGCCTTATTTGTGATCGTAGAGCTTTCCTGGTAAACGTTGGTGCAGCTATAATAAATCTTCAAAGAAAATCATGACCAATTTGTATGATCATAGTACAAATTTTCCCACATCCAAAGTATGTTAACCTCTCCTCAAATTATAGGCCAAGTAGTATTATTCGTTTTCCCAGTTGAGTGAACTTGAAAGCATCTGCAGCAATGAAAGGGTAGTGAGATAAGACTTGAAGGAAGTAGATAGTTTTTCTCAATGCGTCTCCCAAATGATTACAAGCCGGCCGGCTTTCTCTGATGCTTTGCCGTGCATTGACCCATCCTGGAAGTAGTGAGTGTGTTTTCTCAGTCGGGGAAAGAATTCCAACCGACCAGCTGGAACACTGATGACAGAAACTTCGATTTTCTGTTCTCGACATTATTTTTTATACGCACTACACAAACTAAGCATGTTGATGATAGGCTGGGAACACTTGTTTTCACTGAGTAAACAAACTGTCGATATTCAACAGGCTGAGGGTGAGAAGCTCCGTCTGTTTCATGAAGGCTTGCGTGGTCTTGTGGGTTTGTAAGCTTTGGTGAGGTTGAGTTTAATATTTATTCTAATTTTTCGATTGATAGATTGTTGTTCTAGGGTAGCATTTGGAGACAGCTGTTAGGATTACCACATAAGCACAAACTTGATACAAACTCATTTTATCATTAGTGCTATTATTGCTAGCTTTCTTCTTTTGGATTGTGGATACTGAAGTTGAAGAACAAGTCGGAGCATGAGTGGTGAAACGTTCCTACTAGTACTCCAACAAGTTGGATAACAAATTGGATAGTGAATGGCATGTTTCAAACCTATATAATAACATAACCTACATAATATTTGGACAATTTGTGACAAAATCAGGAAATTGAAGAAGTTTTGGGCAATAGCCTGTTTTTTCTTTTCCGACTATTGTATTGTTCGCTCTATCTAATAAATAAATAAATATAGTAAGTTTTGTATAGTATTGTTGTTGTTTCTTAGCACTACAGCCCTGGGTGGGCCTTGGCTTCCTCCGTCACTCGCCTCCACTCGTTCCGGTCATTCGCCATCCTTCTCCATCCACGAATCCCCATTCTATTCAGATCTCCTTCAACATCCTGCAGCCACCTTCTCCTAAGTCTTCCTTTTCTTCTTACTTGGAAAATTTCACCCTCAAGCGGTTGTCTCTGGAGTCTGTTCTGCTCCATTCTCCAGACGTGTCCCAGCCAGCTGATTCTTCGTGATTTGATGAAACGAACTATGTCCTGGTTTTGGAGGATATTGTTTATCTCTCTGTTGCTTCTTATTCTCCATGTTTCATCTTGCCGAACTGGTCCAAAAATTCTTCGGATGATTTTCCTTTCAAAGACTCTAAGTGCGGATATATCGGCTACAGTGAATGTCCATGCTACGCTGCCATATGTAACTACTGGCCTGATTACTGTTTTATATAGTATTATTAGACACTTCTTTATCCTACAAAAACAATAAATTTGTGAAAGATAACGATTTGAAGCATGGAAAAGCACGTGGCCTTACAACGCGATAACAAACACATTTGAGGCGTCTGTCTAACTAGTCTGGCTGGCTGCCTCTATACAAATACAGTTACACAACTTCCAGTATCGGTCAAAGGTCTGCTCGTTACGATCAAGTTGAGATAGGCCGAAATAAATTGAGAAGGAACAAAGATTTTCAAGTTAATGCGCTTCCAAATATTCTATGATCTACAGTCGATTATGGACTTTCAATGTGAAGGTCCCAATATTCTAAAACAGCATTATAGGATAGGATGCTGTTCACCAGCATGGGATGCTGTCTTGAAATACTTGTAATTAGAAATAGATTAAAGAGGACAAGGGTCGAAATAAATTTTCTTCAGGTTTTAATTTTGATGAGAGCTTACTTCTTATGCATAGCAGTGGACGAATTAGTGTTATGTGTATGTTATTTGATATTTATTAAAAACATCTAAAGGTGCGTACAGATACACGCGCCGCGAACATGAGCAATACACTTTTAATCACCTGATTATATCTGTATTTTTACAGAAACGGTAAGATACAGATATAAAGAGCTTGGCATCAGCTGATAAAAGTTAATTGCTCATGTTCGCGGCGCGTAAATCTGTATGCACCTTTACATTGTCAGGTCTGATAAAACCTCTGTTGTCTATCTGTGAATGAATAGTATAGTGTCAGTACTCTTTCAGCTAAGAATGGAGTAGTATTATTAGTAGTATTTTATTCATGGATAAAGGAGTTTAGTTGCACTGTTCCAGAGTGCATGGAACATAAGAAGTTAGAAACAGAATTATAATAAATGAGTTCAAGAGAGATTAGAGAGACAATATTATATCATAATAGTTTCCAATCTGTCGTTTCCAAATATCTTGTATCGTTTAATATTCTCCAATTCATATTAGTGTTTTTTTTTATTTTATTAAGAATGTGCTGTGTATCTATGTTGTAAGCTGTAGAACTGCTTATAAGCCTGTGCATATTGTGATCTACATGAGTAAAGCAATTCAGTCAATCAATCAATTAGTACTCTTTTCAACAGTGAATTAATTAGTATTAGTAGTCTTTTGTCTGTCGATTAAGGAGTATTGGTACTTTTTCATCTATGCAGTTTTTACTTTTTTACTATGCTGGCAGTAAGAGAGCATCAGCTGCATCAGCTATCATTGAATGAAGGAGTATTTCTCCCTTTTAGAGAGGATTATTACACTTTTAGCTGTGAAGAGAGGTGTTTCAGTTCTCTTCTATCTGTTAATAATCATAGTTGATAATAAGAGGATTAATAAAATCTTTTTTAGCTGTGGAGATAGGAGTATTAATTCTCGTCTAGCTATTGATCAAGGAGGACTAATATCATTTCATTTAATATTTAGTATAAACATAATACAGGAGTTGTATTATATTATATTTTTTCAATCTTCAATTATTGTTGACGATCAGTACTCTATCAGCAGTGGAGAAGCATTACGAGTAGTTCTGTTGCAGCTATTGATCAAGAAGGATTATTACAAGTGGAGTTAAGGAGTATCATTACTTTCAATCCGTGCTGGCATTATTAAGAATGCAGCAACCGAGGTGGACACAAGATTGACCACAAACAAGAGTTGCCTTGACTTTGACCGCCTGTCTCGCATTACTACCACATCAGCTGACACACGCTTACGTCCGCTCTGCAGCACCCAATATTGCAGCACGCGATTGCAGATAGATATTCAATATTTATCCGCCACGATTTTCTGGCAGCCGTCACATTGTTTACGTCCAAAAAAGATCGCCACAAAAATAACAAAGTGCAAATTCGAAACCAACGCAAAGTCCCAGACGTCTGCGTGCTGTAATTTGAAAACTTTCCAGAATCCACCAGTTTTCAAGCGATCAATTAAAGTTTTAGAATATATTTTTGAAAAGCCATCAACTCAGAGCCACGTTTGAGAGCGTAAGAATAATGTAACGTCTCTCTTTACTCAGAAACTGTGAAGTTTGCGGAAGCTTCCGAAAATTTATGTGGGCAATATCTTTCAATTATGATTACAACCTCGCCAATCCCCACGACCCATTTACTTTACGAACTCATGCGAATTAATTACGACTCAATTAAAATTAAACTCTTTCGAGAAATCTGACAGGAATTATCTCGACTAAAATCTGGACAGGTCCTTGCTTACGATTGTTTGTGTGTGAGCAGATTTTTGGCAATATCATCACACTAATTGCCTCACTTAATCGCTAGAGTTACTTCAGCTGTCGCGTTTTCGCCAAGGTCAAGACCACTCTAGATACGATTTTTGCTATTTTTGGGGCAAGCAATTTGTTACAACTTCAAAAACTTCGGTTTCGTCCCGGTTTCACTCTCAAGGAACACTCTCGCTTCATCTAATTGAGGGATTGTTGTTGAATTTGTTCGCCATGCTTCAAAAAGCCCGAAAACAAGCTCGACTAATAGGCTGATTAACAAATAATATGGTTCATACAGCCCGAAAACAAGCTGGACTAATAGGCTGAATAACAAATAATTAAACTCAGTAGTGAAACAGATTTAATATCAAGTTCTGAAACAGTTTTTATATCAGTTGAGATTACAAACAACATAAAGAAAGAAGACCTCAACCCTGAATCTTCCTAGGGAACCGTGGCCAAAAATATAAACTTATTATCTCTAAATGAATAACATAAAAATCCAATTTAGTTTTTCTGCGTAAACACTATAATCAAACCCAGCTCTCAACAATGAGATAGAAGTTCAAATATTAGTCCAAAATACAGTAAATTTCAATATGATTATTTTTAGAAGATGAATATGATGAATTATACGCTACTCAAAGGAAACACTATATTCTAGACTCGAGAATTTCAAAAATACATTGGACAAAAAAAATATTGTTTGATTTTCAGGATATATTGTATATGGCATATGTATTTGAACTGAAATCACAATAATTGAGTCATTGAAATGCAGTAGAGAAGTACTAGACTTTTAATCCAATAACAATATTTCTGTTTGAATAGGAAGACTCATTTGTTTAATTACTTGAATATCTCTAATTACCTAAAAATCATTGTTTAAATTAAAAGAATTTGTATTAGTTCTTTTACCATGAATAGCCTCCAATAAATGAAGATTATGGTTTACAAGTTTTACATTGTTAAAGAAGTAGATATATTTTACATTGAAGAAGAAGATTTATATATAACTAACAGTTGACCCGTGCTCCGCAAGGGTCAATTTTAAAACTTGACAAACTGAAAACTTGTAATGGAATCTTGAAGAATTTAAAATAGACATCTAACCATCCTCAAAAAATTAATAATCTATATGAAAATTTCAAGTTAATCAGTCCAATTGTTCAGACGTGATGATGTGCCAAACATAATTTTCCTATCCCGTACATGTAGTATATATAAGCCAATTCGTTCCTTTATTGACCGAGCGAAGTGAGGTCTAAGATTCAAGTCGACGTTTTGGCATTTCTCTTAATGTTTAAATGTTTATATGTTATGCATTTACGGCGAAACGCGGTAATAGATTTTCATGAAATTTGACAGGTATGTTCCTTTTTTAAATTTTGCGTCGACGTACGAGAAATACAAGGTTTTTGGAAATTTTGCATTTCAAAGATAATATAAAAGGAAAAAGGAGCCTCCTTCATACACCAATCAAAGTAAAAATCAGACTATAGAATTATTCATCATAAATCAGCTGTTTAGTGGACTATAATACTACCCATTCAAAAACATCGAAGATCTTGAAAATGTATCTTTTCATCAAAGTTGTAGACCTGACAACAGCGCTCACACTCACATTCCGGGACGACACGTCACGGTACGATAGGACAGAAAGTTCTATGTTTATTTAGGATTTTTTCTAGACATTTTAAATTGACAAATTATTCATTAATTTTTGAGAAAACATAACAACAGGTCAATGTAACTTACTGAGCGCGAGGTCTACTGTTCACAGAACTATTAGTTATATCATAGATAGATTAGATAGAATAGAGAGAATAATTTATATTAGTTCTTCCACCATATAGCCTCTAATGAATTAAGATTATGGTTTACATGTTTTACATTGTAGAAATATTTCACATATTATAGAAGTAGAAATACTTCACATTGGAGAAGTAGATTTATATGTAACGAGCAATAATAATGCTTATTGAACCACTACTTCACATTCTCTACTTCACATGAAGCACCGGAAATAACAAACAAAATTACAGACAACACAGCTACCCTGCCACAATTATGAGACCACCAGGAAAGTTTGGAAAGCGTACAATAAGGAACACAGGAAGCAAGTGAACCAATCAAAATTATTTGACATAAAACATTATCATGAGGAAATTCATATTTTAAGCTATACAATACTACCAACACCACACATGCCTTTCCAGAGGAAACCAACTGAATAATTTTCCCTATATAGACTAAAATTTTCCGAGAAAAGTCATTCCTGGTGTTCCATTCATTATTAATCCCTGGAGTGAGACAAAATTCTGCGAAAATCTCTCACAGCATTATCAAGAGAGAAGTCCAGGATGTTCTCATTGTGTTACAACCCACAAGAGACTGTTGTTGTCATTATTTTTCCGAAACATCGTTAGCTTCATACGATATTATCTACAAATAGAAACTGAGTTGTCATAGCGCAGCAAAGATCAACTTTTCAAAAGTGTTGCATAAAATCGGATGTGAATTGTTTTAATTTACTGGGTTTTTCAGATAGGATTCGACGATTTTTCTATTCTTCACATGGTTTGTGATCAGAAATCAAGGATGGAATTTTAATAAAAATCCAGCTATGGGGGCAAGTATCCAGGGACTGCACAAATACAAAGAGAAAAAACCTACAGTACTGGAAATAAAAGTAAGAACCATGTTTTTGGACTCAGGGGACCTTGAAACGTATAGAAAACTTGAATTTGGGGTGCCTTAATTTTTTTGGAAAGCAATACTTTCCTTACCTATGGTTGTAATAGGGCAAGGAAAGTAAAAATAACTCAACATATTTTTGAATTGACTGAAAATATTGGACTAATAAGAAATTTTTATTACTAAGTTAATTGGATCAAATATATTTCTTTCAAACTGTTTTTCGAATTGTATGATAGAAAAATTATTTTTTTTTTTAGAATTAAATTTAAACGTTTCTAGCTGGAATGAATTTAAACGTTGGTGCTTGGAATGGATAAATAACCCATTTATAGCATTATTATCATTAAATACACTTCCAGGGAAATCATGAGAAATTGATTTAGAAATGGCCGAATCAGTAGTCCACGCCTCCAAAACGGAACAGCTGTTTGATTGGTCATTGGGTTCGTTGCCGCCACTTTACCTTTACAGCTCAAAACCAATAGGAAGCACGCAGCTTGACAAGTCATTGTCCAATGAGACTGCTCGTTGTATTTGAGGCGTGGCTTACTTCAACATAGCCTCTCACATATTTTTGGCGTGGATCTGCCTTTCTCAACTAGAATTAATTGTCTTTAATATTCTCGAAGTGAACAAACCTGTATAATCTTCAAAAAGTCACGTAAATTATGAAGTAACATCGTGATATGGAGTTAGAGTAATTAATTGACCGAGCGAAGTGAGGTCTACGATTCAAGTCGACGGTTTGGCATTTCTCTTAATGTTTAAATGTTTATATGTTGCGCATCTACGGCGAAACGCGGTAATAGATTTTCATGAAATTCAACAGGTATGATCCTTTTTAAATTGCGCGTCGACGTATATACAAGGTTTTTGGAAATTTTGCATCTCAAGGATAATATAAAAGGAAAAAGGAGCCTCCTTCATACGCCAACATTAGAGTAAAAATCAGAATATAGAATTATTTATAATAAATGAGCTGTCTAGTGGACTATAATACTACCTGTTCAAAAACATAGAACATCTTGAAAATGTATCTCTCCATCAACGTTGTAGACAGTTGCAGCCAGACCTGATAACAGCGCTCACACTCACATTCCGGGACGACACGTCACGGTACGATAGGACAGAAAGCTCTATGTTTATTCATGATTTTATGTAGATATTTAAAATTGATAAATTATTCACTAGTAGATCTGTGAACAGTAGACCTCAGGCAGTATTCTCATCCACAAGTACCTGATTGAAACTATAGACCTTATGGAAATACAGCAATAGACTGGCTTCTCCACACATCAGTGTAATCACTTGTCAGCTGATTTATGATGAATAATTTCATAGTCTGTTTTTTACTCTAATATTGACCTATGAAGGAGGCTCCTTTTTCCTTTTATATTATCCTTGAAATGCAAAATTTCCAAAAAACCTTGTATATACGTCGACGAGCAATTAAAAAAGGAACATACCTGTAAAATTTCATGAAAATCTATTACCGCGCTTCGCCGTAAATGCGCAACATATAAACATTTAAACATTAAGAGAAATGCCAAACCGTCGACTTGAATCTTATACCTCACTTCGTTCGGTCAATAAATTTTTGAGAAAACATAACAACAGGTCAATGTAACTTACTGAGCGCTAGGTCTACTGTTTTTTTTTTTTTTTTTTTTTTTTTTTTTTTTTTTTTAAGATTACGTCCTAAAGACTCCAGTCATGGAGTATAAGACAAGTCATGTTATTACATAATAATTCTAACACTAAGTAGTTCAACCTAGTTTAGGTTTGACAGGAATTCTTGTACACTATAAAAAGCTCTATCAACTAAATATTTTTTAATTGTTTTTTGAAAATCTTCAAATCATCATTACTTTTCAAGATTTGAGGTAGCTTGTTATAAAATTTCCTACCAATATAATCTGGTTTTTGTTCAAATAACCTACTATTGTGACCCATTATATGATAATCTGCTCTGTTTCGCGTATTATACTCATGAACATCTGAATTCTGGATCACACCACTCGTTTTCACATGCATTACAACTTCATATACATACAAAGATGGCACAGTTAATAGACCAAGCTTTTTAAATAAAGGCCTACAAGAGTCTAACCTATTCACTTTCTCTATACATCTGAGTGCCTTCTTTTGAATCTTAAACACCCTGTCCATATTTTGTTGAGATGAATTACCCCATACTAAAATAGCATACCTAATATGAGATAGTATAAGTCCATGGTAAGCAGTTAACAGTAGTTTTTTATCATTCAGCCTAGCAAGCTGCCGCAGGACAAATACTCCAGATGATATCTTATTACATATCCTCTCAATGTAAGGATGCCATGTTAATTTCCTGTCCAATAAAATCCCAAGAATGTTACTTTCTCTTCTTGGTCTAATTCATTTTCCTCTACAAACACATTTATTTCTCTATCCTCTACTGATTATATTTACTTTTGAATTGTAGGAATTGACATTTCTTACTATTTATTGTTAATTGCCTTTGCTTCAAGAATTGGACAATTGACTGTACTCCAGTAAAAGCATTTATTTCTAGACTATCTAATAAATAATTGTTAAAGATAAGCGATGTGTCATCAGCAAACAACAGAGCTCTGTGATCTTTTAACTCTTTTGGTAATTGGTTCACATACAACAGAAACAGTAAGGGACCCAGAATTGAGCCTTGAGGTACTCCAGCCTGGACCTCCAGTTTTTGAGATTTAATTTTTACTATTTCATTCCCATCCACCTTGGTAAGCTCAACACACTGGTTTCTACCTATGAGATATGATTCAAACCATTTTAGTTCTATACCATTCACACCTACAGTTTTTAGTATTTCCAATAATATTCTATGGTTCACACAATCAAAAGCTTTGGATAAATCAAGAAATATTGCGGCTGCCTTCTCACCTGAATCTATTATATCTATTAGTCTTTCAACAAGGGATACTATTGCAGTCTTAGTAGATTTCCCTTTCTGGAACCCATGCTGTTCATCACATATGAAATTAATTTCTTCCAGGTGCATCAATAGCCTATTTAAAACTACTCTTTCAAAAATTTTACTTATTACATTTAGAATACTAATGGGTCTATAATTTTCAACTCTTTCAGAATCACCGCTCTTGAAAATTGGCAAAATTTTTCCTTGTTTCAGATCATCAGGGAAAATACCCTGCTCTAGTGAAGTATTAAGGAGATGCAATAAAGGGTCCAGTAATTCATTTTCACATTCTTTTAAAATTTTGCTTGAGACCCCATCCAATCCTACTGTTTTTTTGTTATTCAAATTTTTTATTATTCTTGACAACTCATCTCTTGATAATGGATGAAATTTAAATACCTTTTCAATTGGCTCAGCATTTAATGTAGTTGTATTATAAGTATTAGTGTTCAGTGACTTTTGGAGATTATATGCAACCTGTTGATAATACTTATTGAAAAAGTTACAAATGTCTATACTATCATCCATATAAATTCCATGTTCATCGATTATCCTAGGGACATCAGTAACTGTATCTTTTTGAGCTGCTCTCCTATTTCTATTAATTACCTCCCAAACAGCAGAGTTAAAATTGGTACTAGTTGTTAATATTTCAGCTGTTTTCTTACACTTAGCTTTCCTCACTTCTTTTGCATAATTTTTCTTTAGACATTGTATTTGACTTCACTCGGAACATCCCTCACTAATTTAAATTCCTCATAAGCTTCCCTAACAATATTTCTTTGAGTAAGAATATCTTCAGTTATCCATTCATCTACTTTGTTTAATTTACTTTTTACTTTGACTTTTTTATTGGACAGCATACACTAATGTGAAATCTTAGAGTATCAATGAATTGCTTATATTTGTAATTTAGGTTACAACTGTTATAAACACTACTCCAATTTTCTTGAAGCAGTTCCTGCTTCAAACAATTTATATTTCCTAGCTCATATTGCTGAATTTCTTTCACAAAAGTTTTTTTTCTGCTGGATTCTGGCCCTGCAGCTTAACATCTAAAATTTGATAGTTATGATCTGACAGATCTGTGCTACCTAACCTGACATTACAACCTTCTATATTTGTGAGGATATTATCAATAATTGTCTGTGAAGTTCGAGTTACTCTTGTATATTCGTGGACCTTAATTTCTAAATTATTCATATTAATAATATCTCTAATGTCCTCTGTCATTTTATCCTGCCTGGCAAAATCGGTATTGAAATCTCCTACTACTATAACATTTGTGAAACGAGCGGTTGTAATTTCCAAAAGTGTATGGAGCAGCTCACAAAATTTTTGCCAGTCTCCATTTGGTGACCTATAGATACCTAACACTGCTACCTCAAATCGATCATCAATTTTTAACCTTAGTCCCGTCACCTCTAAATCCATCTCAACAGAAAATCTCTTAACAAAATCCAGTTCATAAGTTTGGGTATGTTTAGCATTGCTAGTGAATATACATACACCACCACTTCTATGAGCTATTCTACAAAATTCTGATCTTAGTGAATAGCCTGGAATCCTAACTTGATTTATTTCCTTTATTTTTAAGCCATGCTCTGTGAAAATAACAATGTCAGGATCCTCCTGTTTAAGAAATACTTCTAATCTGTCAATTTTGTTGCGAAGATACTGAATATTTTGATGATAAATACTAAAAACCTTACCATCTTGTGCTACTCTATCTCTAGCATTTGTAGCTATTTCCCTTTCCCTGTTTTGAGCCAATTTACTAAAAAATCGTTATTTGTTTTTTTGACTGTTTTTAAACCAGAGGATTGCAAACGGCTTTCAATCAGCTCTGCCAATCTATTACAAAAGATTACTTTGCCAGATCGATTTAGATGCAACCCATGATTAGTGAAGTTATGTCTTTTCAGCCTTTCATTTAGAAAACAAATCCCCAGTTGTTTAGAATTCTTATTTTTAGGCTGTTGATTGTATTATGGATTGATTTGTTTGTCGAGTGATTGCTTCATTTAATTCTGGCCTATCAAACCTATTAGGAATAGTACTTATTATTAAGTTTGTTTTTTTGCTGAGTGGCACAATTTCCTTGATTTTTTCTGTTACTTGAGGAAGATGATTCAAGTTAGGTTCATTTATATTATTTGAGCCACTAGCATAGAGCTACTAGCATAATAAGCTTCTAGATTTTAAAAATATGTTTTAGTACAGTAACTCTAACTTTTTTGAGGCAGAGAAATATTTCGTTTAGGGGCCCAAATTGCTATATCCGGCACTGGTCATGTTCTGTTATTGGCCCTTCGACAAAAAAAATCGTGTTCTTCATACCAATTCCCATACATCTAAAAGAAAATATTTGTATTGATTCATTTTTTGAGTTAGACATCACATTATACTAATAGTGCAAAAGAGGATAATAGGATTCACAACTCAAAATTATCAACGGGTGAAAGATTTTGGCCAGCAAACTCCAAATTGCCAAATTATGATTTTGGGATGAGTAAAAAGGTTTCACAGCTCTACAGAAGGAAAACTTCAATAAAGAGTTTCCAAATCAATTCACGTCTACTATCCTTCAAACTACCTACATAAAAAATTATGTTTCAAACTACAGTAGGCCTACATCAAAGCATAATAACACTGTTTCTCATTCAAGTTATCTAGTATTGAGGAGTCCGATCTCACTAGGCGTCAAATCTGCAGAAACCAATCCGAAAAAACAAAAATCAGGTTTTGGACTCAGGGGACCATGAAACGTATAGAAAACTTGAATTTGGGGTACCTTAATTTTTTTGGAAAGCAATACTTTCCTTACCTATGGTAGTAGGGCAAGGAAAGTAAAAAACAAATTATCAGGACTCCATAAATTAAATACTATATACTTCCGTAAATAAATACCATAAATTCACTGTATACTTCTCACAAATAGCTAGAGAGGTGATTATATTTATATGTACTTGATGAAATGTAATGTTGTAAAAATTGAAATAAATGAATTTAAAAAAATTCCAAGTTTGCCACAATAGTCACACAAATTTCATTGACAAAAGCATCCGCTGCTCACGGGGATTTCCCTCGTATCCGATACACTACGCGGAACTCCTGATTCCAGACAGCGACTATTTGACGTTGAAGGATGTTGCGATACGCGCCTTGCTAAATTTAGGTTATCGTTCACTAGGAACACCAACCACACTTCTTACAGCTACACTGCTAGCACTCACACTATTATTTTTAGAAGTTGCGTAGTGTCAGTTACATAGCCTATATATTCTTAAAACTACTCAGAAATTATTTTTTGACTCGCATCACTGCACACAATTCAGTGAACTGTGCGGGGGTTCATAGAAATTTCCAAATGAATCGGTTACTATTTTTTGTCTATCACTCAAAAATCCAGCTCAAGTTTTCCCAAGTAGTTTGTAATTTTTTAACGATTCAGTTTCAATTTGGTAAATATGAACTCTATGTTTTATGGTTCTTTTGAAAGCTTCTATGCTTGTTTAAGCTTTTTTTTTATAGGCAAACTAAGGACTACAGTATCACCACCATTAACCATTATTATTTACGTTGCTGCAAGTGAAAATATTATTTTCTGTTTAAGCTTTATGTTGAAAGATTTTCTAAATACAATTGTTGAAAAATTTTGAAAATTGTTTTGTACTCATGCAATACATATATTAAAACAATTTGAATTTTGTAGTTGAATATATTCTCTTCAATGTTTGATTCCATTAAACGTTCAATAATTATTGTTCAAAAGGATATAATTCTGTTTACAAAAAATAACATTTCAAGTAAAAATTAAAATATTCCAAGATTTTCTAGAAACATCATTCTCAATATTGTTAGTTCCTAGTGTACTATTTAGAATTAAATGTAATAATCTATCTGCTATTAGCATGACCTATTCCACCCTCTAGGTTTTCTAATAATTGCGAAGTATTGCTACAACGCGGACTAGCTACAGTCGGATATGGGTCGGGGTCAGTAGCCGTACTGACAGGTGGAGATACCGGACCTACACTTCTCCCTCTATCCTGATTCTTTACCCTCTGCTTCTTTCGCGAGATTTTTACTTTCAGGGGAAGAGTGTTTGCCCGTGCCGTTGCTGGCCGATTCGGCCCTCGGCCTTTGGAATACAGGGTGGGTGTTAAGGGAGATCAAGATAACCCTATACAAGGAGACGGATCTGACTATCAGATCCCTACCAATAATTCTATTTATAAAGGTAGTACGCAATCTGAACCAACTGCGAATTGACGGCGAGCAAGCTGTACCTGCAAGCCCGGGATGTAGGTTTTCAATGGGGTTTAAGGTGAGAGCTATAGAGAATAGGGTGTAGGGTATGAGGTATACGGTATAAGGTATAGGGAACAGAGAATCAATAATAAGATTATTATTCTCTACAGCAAATAAATGTCTGCTCAATAATCCGCAATCTGAGAATTGCGCTCTAGCTCTCCGCAAGCTGGACCTGCTAGCTAAATACAGTATATCAATTTCAATTATGTGGTAATTAAAATTTAGAGAATAAGGTTTTAGGTGTAGGATTTCTGAATCGCGAGCCTGCAGCTGCGAAAGGATTTTCAGCAATTCTGAAACTGCTAAACAGGATTTCCGCGCTAATCTGATGACTGCACGCTGGTTATTAAGGGCCAATCTGTGACTGCCCTTAAGGGTATGGGAATCACTCTCAATCGTCCGAAACGCTTTTAAATTAATAGTCAGTATGTCGACTATTATGAGAGGATAGAAAAGATTTTTCACAGACACAGTCTGTAGAATAATATCGGGAAGACAACAGTCTGTCGTTGTCAGGGTCGGAAAGGATTTTTCCAGGATTTTCCACAAGGAAAATATCGAATCAGAGACCCCTAATTCAGGAAAAGATTTCAATAGACTTTTCCAAGTAATTGCCAGTCTAAGGACTACCACAAGATCGATCTCTAATTTGCAACTGAGAAAATCACGGGAAAATTCGTGAATTTTCCACAGGTAAAGCCAGCAAATAATATTTGCTATTAAAGGAGACAGGTTTCTAAGAATTTTAGAAAGGATTCGCGGGTCTGAAAACCCGCGACTAGGACGATCTCGAATCTGGAACTGAGATCAGGAAGGATTTTAACACAGGAAGAATTAAGAGAAAGGATGCCGCAGTCTAGAAACTTCGGCGAGGAAGTCCTCAAGCTGTACCTGAGAGCTAGAAGGATTTTAGAATAGGGAAAGTGAAGAGAAAGAAAGAGAAAGGACGTCGCAGTCTACCAACTTCGACAAGGACGAACTCAAGCTGTACCTGAGTTCTCAAGGAATTGATTGGAATTTCCTACTAGGTATTACAGCAAGTCAGAAACTGCTAAGAAAAGTTAAAATACAGGGCCACTCTATAGTATGAAAACTAAGCAAGGAAAATTTACCATAAATGATGATAATCTCTCTACAAGGATAAAAATTTATCGAGAAAACTATTCTCAAAAGGAACAGGGATTTTCCCACAAGAATAAAAATTAATTGAGAAAAACTATTCTTAAAAAGGACAGGGATTTCCCTACAAGAATAAAAACTCAATGGAGAAAAATTACTCTTTAAACTAAAGGCCACCTTACTACAGAGAAGGAAAAATATACGGACTACCAGTCCTGACATACAATTACCTGAAATGACGTGGATACTGATATGGAGAATAGCGAACCGATTCCCACTTCCCGTATTATAATTAAGAACGTCGTGAAGCGACAGAGTCGAGACTTATAAATTAAGTACTCAAAAATAATCTGCTATAAGAGCCTAGCTAAATTTCCCACTCAACTATTTATAGCACAAACTTGAGATCCCTTACAGGTTTCAAAACCAAGGATAATTCGTTCACCCCCAGTGATACGAATTTAGGAAAAATAACCAACAAGAAAGAAAATCCCCCAGGAAGTTCTATCTTCAAATACAGTCGGCAATTCGACATACAATATTCCATTCACTAAAATACAGAATAGAATATTAACCCTCTAGTACACCACTATTAGGAGCGCCGCTCGGAACGCAGCCGTACACGAACCCTTTCACCGAACAACTGCCTTCTCCCAGGTCTTCTTGAAGCTGCACCGGGTCGCTGAAAATTAGGAGGCCGGGGGAAAAGAGCTTCCTGACCAATGAGAGTCTGAAAAGACGATCACGCCACTGGTCATGTGACGGGGTTTGACTCAGCTGCTCCTGATGCTAAGGGTGCAGCAAATGATGACAATACTGCTGATTCATATAGTAGATTAGGCCGGTAAACAATATTTCTATTCCAGAAATTTCATGAAGAGCGATACCGACTCAACTCGGTAGCCGAGTGGTAAACAAGATCTGGAAATATCTGGTTAGATAAATCCGCTGCTGATGATTTAAAGGGGTTGACGGCGATGGTGATAATGTGCATGTACACAACTGCAAATCTAACAAAATATATCTGGAAGTCGATCCTATTCCTATTCTAAAACAGAATAAATTCGCTAAATTATGCATTAGTCGACGGCTCTCCATCCGTCACAAAAATTCACTTTGTGACACTGCAAGGCTGGAGAATTTAGTAGATTCTAGTGGGTTCAAAATATTTCGATTGAACACGTTCCGCCTTTGATTATTTTTCAACTGTTTGTAATGATTTGATCTTCAATATCATCAAGTCTTCAGCTGGAATCTCAAATTCACCAAAGTCTCAATAGAATTTCCTTTACAATAGCAATAAAATATGAATGGGTATCCGATTTTCCAAAATTTTATTTTTTATGTATTACTGTACTTATTATACCAGCATCTCGATATTTCTTGATGATTGGCCATATTAATCTATGGATACTGTATTGAATATGCATTTTAATTTTAATGAGAAAGAGCACATCATTATTCCTGAGCACTAAGCATAATTTGAGCAATCCAATTAGGTGATTTAATTATTGATAAGCATTTGTTGGTTCGTGAGTTTGAATTATTTCGGCATGAAATTATGCCTATACTAATCGTGACCTGACTAAAATAAAAACAAATTATATTATTCAAGTTGCATGTGTTTGTTGGTATCAATTGTTATTATGGGAGATAAAGGCACGCCACAGTTGAAAACATTCAAGGTAAATGAGATATTCACTTAATAGCAATCTTGCATGATACTAGCTTTTTCAATTAATGAAAAGTAATAGAATTGAAATTGGGTGCACCTCAAATTCATGACAGTAATTGCGAAATCGCAGAAGAGAAATTCAAAGTTGTACTTCTCCGTATAGCTCGTTATTAAAAGAATAGGAATAAGAAAAAAGAATAATGTAATTGAAACTCTTTTTCTAAAATTAGGATGATGATTTTACCTCAATTCGCATTCAAGAACATCCAACTCATGTTACTTACCTGTAACAAAAGAGAAGAAAGTTAATAACATTTTATCAAAAGAAGCATTTCAAAGTTGAATCTTTTGTAAATCAAGGAAAATAATTTACTTTTTTTATGTATTTCAACAAGACATGCAGTCAATTATCATCAAGTGAATAATTATAAACTTTTACTTTCTGACTGAAGTACTTCCGATCGTCTAGCGATCATTTTCAACAGTCAATAGAAAATAATTTTCTACAAATGATGAGGGCTCCTAAATTAGATTGGAGCTTATTATTTCTGAAGCTATATGACTTATTAAAATTGAATGAAAAAGACTAAGAAATTGTCAAAAACCACAGAAACAATTTTTCTAAGTATCAATAAATCTGTGGTTTTTGACAATTTCTTAGTCTTTTACATTCAATATGAATAATTACCACAATATCAACTTCTAAACTACACAAAAAGCTTGGTAAAATGTTTAGTAATGAGGTTTAGATACTGGGGTGGATATAAAAATAATAAAAATTCAGTTACTTCAACAGCAGGCTGCATGGTTTCTGTTAGAATAATATTATGTTCAACCTTTTTTCCCCAGTTACTTTGAGCATTAAGTAAGTAAATATTTTACTTACTATTTTAATGGATTACTTATTATTTTAATAGATTATTTCAGTCATCTCTGCTTCGAGTCAACATATTGGTTCGAAAGCAATTATGAGGGTTGAGTCACTTCATTCAAATCTTCCACAGCTCTTTAAAGCAACAATGATTTTATTCAAGTAAAAGTGTCAATTCGGATTTGGGCCACAAATCTGAAAATACTTTTCATCTATCCCGAAAGTATTTCCATAACAACTTAATCCATACAAGCCTAATTCATAAATAAGCACATTCTTCAGTTTTTTTCATTATTTCGACGACCTTGAAAGGTCTCACAACAATTCCGACCAACCGGTAAACAAAGACAGGTAATAAAAATTAATTTCAAATGAAATTCACAATCCAAAGTCAACAATAGCTCATTTCCAGAGCCCTGTACAGTGTACACTCGCGCTATTATGACAGTGTATATAATCTGCATAATAAATGCGGACCGTTTAAAGAGACTTCAAGTACAATATATACACATATCACACAGCAGTGTAGATATATGTGTGTTAGATTTTTATGGGAGAGAGAGCCTGATCTGAACAATGTAATTAACATTTTTTGTTGCCTCTTCAAGCTATTTATAGGTTAGTAACGATCGCTAACGAAAAAATCAACACACTCAAATACGCGAGGACGGCTATTAAAAGGCGAATAACAAGGAAAACTGTGTGGGAAAAGATGGTTTAAACAGAATGAAAACATGCTGGAGGGTTGTTAGAGTTTATATTTTTCATGTAATTGCATTCGAGATTAATAAAAAGGTATAAGCTGGATAAATGCACGAAGAAAGATTTGATGTGCAGTGATACGGTTCATTTGGACGATTAAACACAGCTGTACTCCGTACAAAATTACTTCTGACTTGGAGGAATATGCGGCGCAGAGAGATGGAGGGAGATCAGCCAATTACAGTGATGGGTAGAGTCATAGATGGAAGCGCAGTTGCCAATTAGATAGAGTCAGTACTCGCAGAGAGAAATAAGATAACGCTGGCCTGTTCAAGACGGCAACATCGCCGCCGCATCTCTGCTGCGCATGTCCATCCCAAGTAAGAAGTAATTTTGTACAGAGTATAGTGAAGATTGTAACTCTGAACATAGCAATAATACTATATATATAGGAAGTTATAGATAAATAGAACAGGAAGAGATAGTGAAACAGATGCTTCAAGAGACTACAAAAATAAAAAAGTTTAATTAAAGTGTTAAGTAATAGTTCAAGAATAAAACGGCATTGATGCAGTTCATTTATAGACTCGGCTACTAAAAATGTAACTTTGAACACAGCAATAAGAAGAATATAATCGATGTTTCAAGAGACAAAGTTGTAAAAATAAATTACAAAAATTAAATGAGTGTAATTAAAGAGATAGTTTAACAATCACCCAAGAATAAATACACTTTAAATCAAGTGGATAGCAATAAGATATCCTATTAAATGTCAAGAATTCAGAATATCATCCCTCTGTTCAACAAGAAAATGAAATCTAATGAAAATACACCAAATCAGAATTCCCCCAAAGAATTCTAAACGAGTTTGATTATAAGCTCTGCAGAAATACAGCACAGTTGTAAATGAAAATATAAAATGAAAACCTGATCTTCCAAGCACATATCTCAAATCTACAACCATGGAGAAATAGAAACTACTAAGAGACAAGACTACTTAAAGGGAGTATTTATGTATTCACCAATCATGTATTTGATTTGTGCATTCGTTAATGTAAATGAGGGAATAAATAAATAAATATTCTCTTTTCAACAACTCATATCAATCTCTATGCACCATTTTTCCTTCTAGTCCGGGCGCAAATGTCATGAATAAGGCACTCCGTGGTAATTTTTTAGTAACAGCGGTGGAAGATATCTCAATTTCTTCGTTAGGTCTAGCATAATAAGGATCGTGATGATGTTAAGTCGAAATCACAGGCAAACACCTCGGAAACAAGATGGCCGCCAAAATGTTCAGGGTTTTGCTATATCACTTGTATTTCAATAACCGTTCAAGATATTTAACAGTTTTTTAGACGATTTTTTTTTTAATTCTTCCTGTACAATTCTTGTTTTATAAAATTTTCCTCTAAAACGCATATTTTTTTCCTGTTAATTATTCCTAATCATTCTGCTCTTTTCATCCACTCCAAACTACAGATAATGGAATTATTTATTTGTCAATAAATTAAAATTGTTAAATTAATATCAAGCCGTGAAAATTAACTTTGTTTTATTTCGCCTGTGACTACTGCATAGCACATACTAAAAGAATGAATTATTTATTTTCCAACAAATTAATATTGTTTAATTAAAATCAAGTCTCCAGAATTAACTTTGTTTTATTACGCCTGTGATTACTACATAGTACATACTAAAGGAATGAATTATTTATTTTCCAACCAATTAATAGTCTATTGTTCAATTAAAATCAAACCTCGAGAATGAACTTTTATCACGCCTGTGACGTTTTTCATGGAATACATACAAACACCCCACAAATTTCCACCTAATAAAAACAATATTACAACCCATTCCTAACTGCAAACCCGATCCCAACCAACTATAGGATCACGTAATCCAAGTCTGCCAGACAAAACACAGCAAAAGTTGTGCACTGCTGGGGCTTCCTTCTGCGTAGTCCGTCGTGAGACTTGGTTTTCCTCTAGTGAACAACATTAGAGTCGTGCAAGTGTGGGCGTGTGCTCTTATTATGACGTCACATCATATTATTTCTCCTCATTGTCTGCGACCTTGCCGGCTATTTACTGTATCACACTATGGTATGAAGTTCACTTCAAACTGTCATCATTCCTTATGACTAAACATCAACTCTTCCCATAAAAACAATGCTGACAGATTCAAGTGAATCTTACTATTGTGAACAAGCCTTCTCACCTACCCCCTATCAAAGTCAATTCTCAACCAAAAATGTTGTATCAGACCAATACTGTAATGTATAATCACGGAGTAGAGAGCACTACTGGTTTCCATCTTCCGTGGTTTAATATACAAATTGTAATAAATTGTTATGGAATTTACAGTTTTGTAGAGTGAAAATCCGCAACAGTATATAGATCGTAAGACTGTAAGTATACTAGTATTAGTATATAATAAATTGATAAAAACAATATAAAACCTAGTAGTAAACTTAAACATAATTATTTTTAATGATAAAGGGTTCTACAAGGTTTTATATTGTTTTTATCAATTTGAACAAAAGCATCCCATGTAAGTGAAGTGTTTTTATTAGTCTATAATATAATACAATTTTTATACTAGACGGAGAATAGTTTTAATTTTATAACCTGACGATGTTGTGATCACCAAAACTAGTTGTTGAACTATTTTTAAAGATTTTAAAAAAAAATATAGGGTCCTTCAAGATTTTTATATTGTTGTTAATTAGACGAAAACTGTATATATCACACCATATCTAATATGGGAGTATTTAAATTAGGTTTATCAAGTTTTCAGTTAGGTAATGATACCACTTTTGATCAGTCCTTGAGATACTGAAAGAAATGAGAAGTTGAGCCATTTAGTACGTCAAAATTTTACTGCATCAAGTTTGCAATGAAATGATACACAGTCTCAGCTACACCATTGCACGCTAGTTCAGGATAAGTGAAAATGGGGTAGAGAGAAGTTACTCAAAGCATAGAGAAAAGAATGCTATAAGCAATATCTATAATATTTGCTTGAAGGTTAGGTGGGGAGAGGTTAGGGATTGGATTTTTGTTTTTGAATGGGAATATACTGGTATCAATAATATTTTGGAATTTAATGAGATACTGCATCAACTGGACTTTCTGAAAGTAACGGGAACTTGACGAACTGAAAACGTTACGTTCTGAAGTTGCCTACCCGGGCTGAAGAGAGATCCTGATGAAGTGAATTTATCACCTTTTGAAAGCTAGCGCGCTCAACGTTGCATGGGTCAGATCGTAATTGTTCAAGATGCTATGAAGTGATGAGCTTCAGAGATTTGGATCTGGATCAACTGAGATCTTGATGAAGTGAATGTAACCAAGTCGTGCCTAGTACAGCCTGTCTCAAGTTCAACGTCACTGGCTAACGCGAAAATTGATACGCTCATTCACACACCCCTTTTAAAAACAACAATCTACTACGTCGAGACCTAGTACTTAGTTACGTAACTACTACGAAGTTCGCAAACATTTACAAGAACGTAAATTAAATGATGTGCTAGAGCTAAGTGTATCCAGAGGTCTGCGTCTTAGTCATTTGATTTGTCTAGATTTTACTTGGTTTCTGATTTTGTGATCAATAGATACTACTTTTAAAATGCAGTTTTCTAATATAAATCTTGAAGAACTAGGGATGATGTCATTAGAAAAATTGGATCAATAAATGAATGATGGATTATATTTTATAAATTTATTTATAATATATAAGTATCGGGATGGATATTTTGCAATGTATGAACCCAATTTTAAACGTGTGCTAGATTTCAGAAATACAGCCTTGTATATTGGTTGTTCAAGGAACTGTACAAATAAAGATTGTAAATTTGTTTATAAAATATTAGAAAAAGATCATGCTCTTGGTTTTTTGTTGGTAGAATGACCGCTTGAAAAATCTACAGCTATGAGCTTCAAAATTACATTCTGGAGGTTCGAAATCCACCGTGAACTGTAAAGTGAGACTCATGTTATAAAGTCAGCATCTGATTGGTTTGCTATCCTTGTCTGTCATTAGATAACAGACAGCTTTATCTCACTTCAGGCCTACTCATCTCTTGCCAACGCCATCATCATCATCATCATCATCATCATCATCCATGCTTTACCCACAGCACTAACCAAGGTCATACTGTGGGTCAAGAAACAATACTCAAAAAATCTGGTGTGGTACACTCACACAACTTTCCTTGCTCATTGAACTATAAGCCTCATTATCAAACGAGAATAATTTAGGGGAATAACATAATGACGATTGACGGCAACATATTTGCAACTACGATCAGACTACTGTATATGTGTATATACAATTGTTTTCAGAGTACTTTTTCCTTTATGTAAATTGTGAAATTCGATGATTTTTTTTTGAAATTCGTCAAAACAGCTGTTCTACAGATGAAATATCTTGACTATGACAGTGTTTTTTTATAAACTGCTCTACCTACCCACGGTATATGGAAGAAGAAAAAGTAAAAACCGTGTACCAACCTACCTCATGCACGAGAAGGAGGTTACAAAGTCCATTTCTCAAGGATTGGGTGGACCCCTCATTAGTACCCCAGGAAAAAGACTCATGTCAGTTGATAGAGCTAATAAATAACTATACAGGGTATGGATTTCAAAAAATTCGTTAGAGCCGTTTTTGAGAAAATCGTGAAAAATATGGTAGTAAATTCAATTTGCTCTCGCCTTTCGTTAAATAATAACCAATTTCAAACGTGTGCTAGATTTCAGAAGTACAGCCTTGTATATTGGTTGTTCAAGGAACTGTACAAATAAAGATTGCAAATTTGTTTATAAAATATTAGAAAAAGATCATTTTTCGTAGGTGGAATGACCGACCGCTTGAAAAATCTACAGCTTTGAGCTTCAAAATTACATTCTGGAGGTTCGAAATCCACCGTGAACTGTAAAGTGAGACTCATGTTATAAAGTCAGCATCTGATTGGATTGCTATCCTTGTCTGTCATTAGATAACAGACAGCTCTATCTCACTTCAGGCCTACTCATCTCTTGCCATCATCATCATCCATGCTTTACCCACAGCACAAACCAAGGTCATACTGTGGATCAAGAAACAATACTCAAAAAATACTACAAGGAACATGCAAATCCAATCATCTCACACACAATATTCGTCCTGCTATTTCAGTTATACAAATGCATTGTCACTTCCACCACATTACAGACTGTTGTGACAAACTTAAAATGAGAGATTAATAATCAAGAATGAGAAATATGGTAGTAAATTCAATCAACCTACACAATTTGGATTGCTATTTCAGCTCTTCAAATTCATTGCCAGTTCTACTACAACATTTTTTGTGTAGTTGAGAAGTTGATATTGTGGTAATTATTCATTTTGAATGATAAAGACTAAGAAATTGTCAAAAACCACAGATTTTTTGTACTTGGAAAGACCGGTTTCGGTTATTACACAATTTTCAATCTCTGATAAACTAAAGAGATTGTCAATCAGAGATTGACAATGGTGTAATAACAGAAACCGGTCTTTCTAAGTATCAATAAATCTGTGGTTTTTGACAATTTCTTAGTCTTTTTCATTCACTACTACAACATTAAAGCACGTTGTGGAAAATTGAAATTGAGAAATATAACAGTAAATTCAATCTCCTTACAAAAATTCCTATTGCTCTTCAAATTCATTGCCACTTCTACTACATTATAGCCAGAGAGTACAATGTCTGAAATGTTACATTATTTACTCTCTGATTAGGCTACAGCCCGTTGAAAAAAATTAAAAATCCGTTACTTCAACCAGCAAACTGCACTTGTAAATACTTTGAAATACCACCAGCTTTGTAATCACAATGAACGTGTTCATTGGCAGAAGTTTTTCCATTCACATCTTCAATTTAGCCACGAGCTGAGCTTCTATTGTGGCCTGAGATGCACTGAAAAGTCAACAACCAGCTACGTCCGTCGCTCTACTTGCTCTCTTTGTTCAAAGTCACGCTGCAATGAGCCTCATCATATCTACAGATATAATGCAAGGTTCCTCGCATTGAGATGGTTCACATAATACAGATATAGGATAGGCTGCATACTGATATATGGATATAATAAGTGGTTCGGTGCACTAAGATTACTCACATAATATAGGTATAGTGTTGTGCATGGGATGTTCTAGTGTTTCGATGCAGGCCTATAGAAATACTGCAGAATAATAATTGTACTTTGGATGGTCCACATAATATAGATACAGTGAAGGCTGCATGTTGATCTATAGATATATTGTGTAGTTCGTTGTACTAAGATGATTCACATTATAGTCCAGTCAATATAGACATAAAAAGGGGGTGTGCTTGCAATTTATATTGTAGTTCTGATTTTCTAATATCTTTTTTGGGTACATAAGAGAAGTCCAGAACCAATTTCTTCATGCAAAATTACCTTGTGCTAGATACAGAGTGGCCCAAAAACCTCGTATTTTCGGCTCATTTTCCAGTTTTCAGCTATTTGTTTCTGCCAAATCTCGTAATCAGAAAGAAAAATTTGCTCTAGTCTTTTTTCTAGATTATGAATTCTGAATAAAATGAGATCATTCGGAACTCTCTATCTCCATTGAGTACTAAGTTATGATTTTTCAAAAATGAGTGAAATTTGAAGAAAAAGCTGAAAAATACAATGAGCATTGTTGTCAGGTGTACCTGGAAATTTATATGAGATAGAGCGCTCTACCTGATCTCAGATTGTAGAGCACAAAAATACGCCTAGAGGGATTTTGAATTATACATCTAAATGGTAACAATCGGAAGATATTGTTGATCAAAAACTAAAATTCATCAAAATTGATTTTTTTCTTCAAATTTCACACATTTTTGAAAATCATAACTCAGTAATCAATGGAGATAGAGAGTTCCGAATAATCTCATTTTATTCAGAATTTCACAATCTAGAAAAAAGGCGAGAGCAAATTTTTCTGTCCGATTGCGAGATTTGGCAGAAATAGCTGAAAACTGGAAAATGAACCGAAAATAAGAGGTTTTTGGGCCACCCTGTATCTAGCACAAGGAAATTTCGCATGAAGAAATTGGTTCTGGATTCTCTTATGTACCCAAATAATATATTAAAAAATCAGAACTACAATATAAATTGCATGCACCAATGTATATAGTGACTGGACTATTATAGATGGTGCATGAGATTATAATGGCAGTGGTGAAAGATAGGAGAAGAACGTTGCCGATCCTCTGTCTTGCCAATGCCTTCTATAGACGGTAGCTGATACAGGTTTATTAATGTAATATTAACTGTTCATTCTCGTTTAAAATAATAAATTAAATTATATTTTTCAATGATTAGTAATTAATTTTGATAATTAAGATGCAATATTTTGTTAATTGATTATTAATACTACATTGTTGAAAGACGATCTGGCAACAGAGCAAAGCGAGAAAGAGATAGCGCTATCCGCTGTGTTGAATAATAGACAAGGATAGCAATACCATTGCTAATCAAACACTGCCATTATAACGTGCACCTCACTATAGTGTTTTGATGTATAGTCATACTGCAGAATTTTACATTGGATGATCCACATAATATAGATACAGTGAAGGCTGCATGTTGATCTATAAAATAAATACAGTAGTCCAGTGCACTAAGATTGTTCACATGAAATAGATAGACCTTTAGTGTTGCCTCTTTTCTGTATAGGGCTACTTTTTATAGAAATAGAAAAATAAAATCTCAGTACCCTTTATGAATTATTTAATCACAACATGTTTCGGACATTGATGACATTTTCAAGTCTTGTACTGAGATTTTATTTATTTATTTTATTTATTTTATTTATTTTATTTATTTTATTTATTTTATTTATTTTATTTATTTTATTTATTTATTTTATTATTTTATTTATTTTATTATTTTATTTATTTTATTTATTTTATTTATTTTATTTATTTTATTTATTTTATTTATTTTATTTATTTTATTTATACTGAGATTTTATATTTGTACTGAGATTTTAGTGTTGCTTATGAGATGTTCTAGTATCCTCATGAATAGAAATATTGCACATTTAGGTGCATTGAGATAGTCCACAAAATACAGATATAGTGTCCTTTTTGCTGATTTATAGAAGAGATGCTGCTGTATAGTTCGACGCGTTGACATAGTCCAGATACAAATAGAAAATTATATTCTCTTGTATGCCTACAGTAATATATAGTATAGATTTTCTTGTATCTCTATAGTTATACAGCAGTTTAATTTGATGCATTAGTTCATCGCATTGTCCAGATAATGGAGATTTAGTGTACTGAATCCTGAGTACACATAATTACACACTTATATAGTGTAGTACGTTCAGTAAAATGAGATAACATTTAAAATTTTACTGATGTAGAGTATTCTAGGTCAAACTATAGATATACTGGGTATTACGGAGTATTTGGATGGTCAAGATGATACAGATATATTGCATGGTCTGGGTTCAAGTTCATTTTACTTTGTTTGAGTGCAGTTGAATATGATAGAAATGGGACGAGCAGTCATGTGACCACCACTGTTGTCAGCTATAAATTTGTGCCCTTGTTTTTAAATAGTAATCATAACGGTTCAGTGCACCATTGCAGATTGCACAGTTCATATTACAATATACATTACTGTGGCACAGTTCTCTTAGGTTTATTTGCTTCAATATTCCTGTATAGTATCTACAAAGATTATACATTGCAAATGCTGAAAATGCTTCAAAATTCTTGTATAGTTATCTACAAAGATTATACATTGCAAATGCTGAAAAAGCTTCAAAATTCTTGTACAGTTATCTACAAAGATTACACATTTCTAGGTTGACATTGGAAATCTAGCAGGACAACGATTGAAATATGGGACAAGCGAGCAAACCAAGTTGAATACAAAGAGTATAAAATGTGATTACATTCTATGCTTGCTCTCTTAAATTCTATACTTTCTGTTTAAATACAGGAGTGGATTTCAATTATGGTGACGACTCCACAATATTATTCCATTATATGAAGGAACACATTTATTTTACTACTTGTTTTCATTTCAATGAAATTTCTATACTCTCATTAATTTTGTACTCTCCGTTTGAATACTAGACTTGGTGACATCCATATCAATATGAAGATGAAGTGGATAGATTTATTTCACTTTTGGTTTTAATTTCAATGAAAATTGTAGGTTAAGAAAGATTTACGAGCTTTTCACTTCGAGCAACAATAAAATATACTTTGAAACCAAAATTGGAAAAATATTAGGATTCATGAGTTTTTTCCCTCAAGCAAAATATACTTCATAATCGAAATTGGAAATGTATTTGTAAAGTAATTATAACATATTTTGTAGTCTATGTTTATTGGAGAGTGTTCCCCTATATCCTGTTTTTAAAAGTAAGACCCACCCAATGCACAAGGTGACCTAACTCAGCCTACCACATATCACAACTCAAACAAAAACACATCCCAACTCAATTTCCAACGAAAATAATTCACTTGTCAACGCCTTCATATAATTCTCAAAGTTTAATTTCGTCTGAGTCATCCATTCAATTTGAATATAATTGCTGTCTGAGAGTCTAGGCACGACCATCCCAAATTTAATTACAGCTATTATAACGCCTCCCAAAATATTACAACCGCTGTAAATACAATTGGTACTAAAACTTTAGTGTACGATAAAAATTTGAGCTGGCTCAACTTGATATATTTATAGACTGTATGGTTAGTGACTTTGATAAGCCGCCTAATTACGGAGTCCTATCATTTAAGAAACCAGCAGACTGTTTCTGTACTAAATATATCACTATATCAACACATTATAAGAGTTCGGAACTTGTGAACCCAAGTAAACAGAAGTTTGATAATGAACAGACGGTCATTCTTTGGAAATACTTTCCAAATTCTTGTGCCTTGCATCACAAAATCAAACATATCAATCTATTTAGAGAATACTAAATAGACCGATAATTTTTACTTTCCTTGCCCTACTACCATAGGTAAGGAAAGTATTGCTTTCCAAAAAAAATTAAGGTACCCCAATTTCAAGTTTTCTATACGTTTCAAGGTCCCCTGAGTCCAAAAACATGATTTTTGGGAATTGGTCTGTGTGTGTGTATGTGTGTGTGTGTGTGTGTGTGTGTGTGTGTGTGTGTATGTGTGTATGTCTGTGAACACGATAACTCCATTTCTAATTAACTGATTGACTTGAAATTTTAAACTTAAGGTCCTTATACCATGAGGACCCGACAATAAGAAATTCAATAAAACTCAATTCAAGATGGCGGAAAAAATGGCGGATAATTTCTAAAAAACCATGTTTTTCACGCTTTTCTCGAAAATAGCTCTAACGATTTTCTTCAAATTTATGCCATGGATAGCTATTCATAAGCCCTATCAACTGGCATAAGTCTCATTTCAGGGAAAATTTCAGGAGCTCTGTAATATTCTTGAGAAAAATGGCGGATAATGACTAAAAAACCACGTTTTTCACGGTTTTCTCGAAAACGGCCCCAACGATTTTCTTCAAATTTATACCATAGATAGCTATTCATAAGCCCTATCAACTGGCATGAGTCTCATCTCTGGGGAAATTTCAGGAGCTCCGTAATATTCTTGAGAAAAATGGCGAATAATGACTAAAAAGCCATGTTTTTCACGGTTCTCTCGAAAACGGCTCTAACGATTTGCTTCAAATTTATACCATGGATAGCTATTTATAAGCCCTATCAACTGACATGAGTCTCATTTCTGAGAAAATTGCAGGAGCTCTGTAATATTCTTGAGAAAAATGACAGTTACTAAAAATCCATGTTTTTCACGATTTTCTCAAAAACGGCTCTAACGATTTTTTTCAAATCCATCCCCTGTATAGTTATTTATTAGCTCTATCAACTGACATGAGTCTTTTTCCTGGGGTACTAATGGGGTCCACCCAATCCTTGAGAAATGGACTTTGTAAACTCCTTCTCGTGCATGAGGTAGGTAGGAACACGGTTTTTACTTTCCTTGCCCTACTACCATAGGTAAGGAAAGTATTGCTTTCCAAAAAAAATTAAGGTACCCCAATTTCAAGTTTTCTATACGTTTCAAGGTCCCCTGAGTCCAAAAACATGATTTTTGGGTGTTGGTCTGTGTGGTGTGTGTGTGTGTGTGTGTGTGTGTGTATGTGTGTGTGTGTGTATGTGTGTATGTCTGTGAACACGATAACTCCATTCCTAATTAACCGATTGTCTTGAAATTTTAAACTTAAGGTCCTTATACCATGAGGACCCGACAATAAGAAATTCAATAAAATTCAATTCAAGATGGCGGAAAAAATGGCGGATAATTACTAAAAAACCATGTTTTTCACGATTTTCTCAAAAACGGCTCTAACGATTTTCTTTAAATTTATACCATGGATAGCTATTTATAAGCCCTATCAACTGACACGAGTCTCATTTCTAGGAAAATTGCAGGAGCTGCGTAATATTCTCGAGAAAAATGGCGGATAATTACTAAAAAACCATGTTTTTCACGATTTTCTCGAAAACGGATCTAACGATTTTCTTCAAATTTATACCATGGATAGCTATTTACAAGCCCTATCAACTGACATGAGTCTTATTTCTAGGAAAATTGCAGGAGCTGCGTAATATTCTCGAGAAAAATGGCGGATAATTACTGAAAAACCATGTTTTTCACGATTTTCTCAAAAATTACTCGACTGATTTATTTCAAATTCATACTCCGTATAGTTATTTATCATCCCCATCAACTGGCATGAATCTCCTCTCTGGGAAACTAATGGGGGGCTCACCCCATCCTTGAGAAGTGTACTTTGTAACCTCCTTCTCGTGCATGAGGTAGGTAGGTAGGTAGAGCAGTCTATAAAAATAACACATAGTCGAGATATTTCATCTGTAGAACAGCTGTTTTGACGACTTTTAAAAAATCATCGGATTTCACAATTTACACAAAGGAAAAAGTACTCTGAAAACAATAATTATATACACACATATACAGTAGTCCGATCGTAGTTTCAAATAATTATGTTGCCACCAATCGTCATTATGTTATTTCTCTGAATTATTATCGTTTAAGAATGAGGCTCCCAGTTCAATGAGCAAGGAAAGTTGTGTGAGTGTACCACACCAGATTTTTACTTTTTCTTCTTCCATATACCGTGGTAGGTAGAGCAGTTTATAAAAAGAACACAGTCATAGTCAAGATATTTCATCTGTAGAACAGCTGTTTTGACGAATTTCAAAAAATCATCGAATTTCACAATTTACATAAGGAAAAAGTACTCTGAAAACAATTTTATATACACATATACGGTAGTCTGATCGTAGTTGCAAATATGTTGCCGTCAATCGTCATTATGTTATTCCCCTAAATTATTTTCGTTTGATAATGACGCTTAGGTTTATTTAGCGAACTATATTAGAAATTTTAAGGTAGGGTTATAAAAAGGGCACATTCCGTGGATGTTTTTTTTACAAGAGAAATATTTGATCAAAATAAGGGGAAAGGTTTTTAAGCGAAAATAGATGTAAAATTTTAAATAGTTCAATGAGCAAGGAAAGTTGTGTGAGTGTACCACACCAGATTTTTCACATTATTGTTCGAGAAAGGTTCCAGTTTATTTGTCACTGGTGACTCCAATAATCAGATAATTATAAAAATAATTGTGTGAGATTGAAATTTGAACAAAAATATGTTGTTGTTTATCTTTGAAAGAGAAATACTGATTAATTATTGAGATAGAGAAGAATGATAACTTGGATACTTTTCTCTATACTTTTTTTGAAATCGATCAATCTTAAAACATGATTTGTTCTTTCCATCCTCAATGAAAAATTACAAAATCTTTTGGAAGGTGTGAGAAATCAAATCCAAAATATTTATCTAACCATACAACACAGAAAATGTGATCATGACATTAAGACAATGCGTAGTATACACTCAACAGAATATCTCAAACATACAACCTACCATAGATCATCACCTCATTATACAATGGACAGGTAATGAACATTTTGATTATCGGTTATACTGAATTTATATTGACAATTCATAAGCAACTTTGATTTATTGGCCGATTAAATATGAGAATATATGAGAAAAGATGAAGTTTACATAATTTCAGTAACATAGAACAGTCTCAATCAGAGCTTATTATACAAGCTATCTCAATCATAATCAAGAGTTACTGAAATCTTGTTCAAGTCTTCTCTCCAACATTAGCATTATTCAATTAATCCATCAATCGTCAAAATAGTAAATTCGGTCACATGTTTTTCTAACAAGTACCTTTCCTTCTGTAGTTGCCAAATTTCAATTTAGTATAAAATTTGGAGCTGAAATCTTGTTCAAGTCTTCTCTCCAACATTAGCATTATTCAATTAATCCATCAATCGTCAAAATATTAAATTCAGTCACATGTTTTTCTAACAAGTACCTTTCCTTCTGTAGTTGCCAGATTTCAATTTAGTATAAAATTTGGAGCACGAAAAATAAAAATTAGAACCGATTTGGACAAAGAGAGGAAGTAGAATGTCAGTGAAAGGGAGATAGAGAGTGAGCGAGAGAGAAGTGTCAGAATAAGAATGGAAAACAGAGAGGAAAGTTATCACAAATCTCAAAGGTCATGCAAATAAAGACACGCGATCAATTCGTGCACAAATAACTGAAAATTCAATCGACTAAATAATCAGCAGCGCGATATCCGATAAGAGTAGTTTAGCCTCTTATCAAATATATCACTGCTACGTAAATCTCAGAAACCCAATTTCATCAACAACAAATTAGGCGGAAGTTTGGGAATTTGTTTCATTTTCACATCATGACATTCGAGGAACAAAGACTAGATTTAGAGAGATCATGAGAATAACAATTTTTGCAGATAACAATCGACTAGATAATTTCAGTTAGTAACTTATTTGTCATTTAAGCAAAAATACAAACAGCAGTTCACGAGTCGATCAAAATTACAATGCATGAAGAATGAGTGTTTTCAAGCTCAAAATTATTGTTCTTTTCAATCCAGTACTCTCAAGCATATCTATCAATTTACTGAGTGGATTTTTCTCCTTTGATTTTTACCCCAAATTTATCTGAATTTAAAAGTGAATTATAAACAATGTCATAAGATATTATGTTCCAAAATATATGCAAGAAGAAGAAGGATAATATAGAGATCTTTCTAGAGAAATTTCTTCTCAATGCTCTATCATCAATGCTCATTGTATTGTAGTCAATATTAACTACTGCATTTGGAAAAAGAAATATAAGTTATATCTATTGTTGGATGGATAAATTAGCACGAAATGTTATTATGTAACCTCTACCACGAAGTGTGGATGATAAAAAGAGAATAAATATAAATTAATATTTTATTGGTCATGAATATTTCAAGTATACATGTACCATGTCAGAGCCATAAGTTGACTCAATGCATTTTTATGTAATGTCCCATACACAGGACACAGAAATCTGTTGTACTTCCCCCAACAACTGTAATAATTTGTGAATAAATCAACATGTATATTACGTAATTTTTCAGTTTTTTGGTACGATGTAATCTCAAGTTCAATACCAGGGTGAAGACCTCCAAAGTTAGAGTTACCGAAACAAGGAAAACACCAGAATAATCCAGCGCAGACGACAAAAGAGACAGAAATGCGTGCAGTAAATAAACAGTGTGTCTCTGATGACGACCTTCCCCTGTAATTGAACTACAGTAGTGGGAATATGGGCTAGAACGTCAAAGGTCACATCAATATGTAATGAGTTGAACAGCCGGCCAAGGAACACACTATATTCACTGTCAAGTCTGGCGCAAATAGGAAAGAGATGACGTTTTTTGTGAAACTCGTGAATGAGTTGGACCTCACACATGACTTCAAATTAGACATCTCTAGTCCGGCGCAACAAGAAATACAGGTGACATTTTGTACCACAAATGAATAAGTTTGAACTCACGACTTCAATAATTAGACACCCGTCCGGCAGAACCAGTGAGAATAGAATGTAACATTCTATACATTGAATGTGCAATACAAACATATACATGTAATATGTAATGTACACCTTATACATTCATACATTGTTACATTCTATACTCACTGGGCATAACAAGAAAAGCAGGAGACGTATTTGCCACAAGTGAATAAGTTGGACCTCAAAGAAAATAAAAAGTTAGTTCTAGAAGTTCAGCTCTATTCTCTCTGGACCTCACACACTTACTTGATACTTGAGTTCTTCGTCGATGACTGGGAAAACTATATAGACTGTGTCGAGAGTCTTGGAGTACAAAGTAATAAAAATCTCCTTAGACTCTGGTTTGGCAGTGGATTTTATTGGAAAATAAAGGCTTTTTTTAATCGCGATCAACATGACTTCATTTGTGCCAATATTTAGTCAAGGAATTGAGACTTTATAAAACGTGTGGTAGAAGTTGAGAGGTTATGTAAAACTCGTAAATAGATTGGACCTCACACATAATTTCAATTTCGTATTATTACAAGTTGTGACACTTTAAAGCGTGTAAACAAAAGGAATAATAACATTGTATTTTTTATTTAGGGCTACTTTTAATATAAATAAAAATATTAATCTAAGTACCCTTTGAATTATTTTAGCACGACATGTTGCGGCTACTAATGTCATTTTCAAGTCTTGAATCAGCTACTTGAAAATGGCATAATTTATAATACTAATAATTTATATATTATATAATATTTCTATAATTTATATATAGTACCCTTCAAATACTTTAAAGGGTACTCAGATTAATACTTTTATGTATGGAATAATAATAATACCCAGTAATACAGTATACTAATTGGCTAGCAACAAACTCTAAACTCTGCCAAGAGATAGCAGCACTTGTAGGGTGAAAAGTTTACAAGAATACTTGACTCCGCCTACGTCTCTCCTGATTGGTCATCACGTTGTAATCCAACTCCGAATTCTAGCAGTAGATGGCAGCACATGTCGGGTAATATTTTCAACTCTGCCTACTCTCTCTCCTGATTGGTTGATAGGTTGTAATGTATCTGATTCTAAACTCTGCCAACAGGTAGCAGTAAGTGCTGGGTGATATGTTCAAATAGAAGTGTTGTTGAAACACTGAAAATTTATCGAGTCTTCAATACCTTTGAAAAAGGGAGAAAAGCTTGAGCTTCAAAGTTGACTCTATCATTCATTCACAGCGACTGTAATAATGGAGAAAGTAAAGCCAGAATTCATTATTAACTGAATTCGCGAGCGGAATGTTGAAGGAAAAATGGAAAGGATAAATTAGCGACCTCGACACGAAACGTTTCAATCAAGTTTATGAATAATGTCAATGACTTCATTCAATAAACGTTCTCGTAAAGTCCGGGTTTCATGGAAAAAATACGTAAAATGCCTTTCTGATTTGTTTTATTTATTCACAATGATTCATTTATTGATCAGGAAAGTGTTGCCCAAGGCTAGCTTCATAAATAATATCAGATCTGATTGAGTTGTGTATCAAAACAAAGTGAATGTTCCCTAAATCTAAAATATGAGTACTGTATTATGATTGGAAATAAATCACGATTGGTTAAATTATCGTACCAGAGAGCCTGAATTGTCATTGTTTTATAAATGTTACTTGCAAGAATTGAAATAGAGACATTTGAAAGGTTATTCAACTACTCCTAATGATGCACTACGGAAAAAGTGGAACAATTCTTAGCTTGTCAACAAAATGGAATTGAAAAGTATAAAGACTCTAAGCTTGTTAAGAGAACAAAAGGAAATGCCCAAAATTTCAACTGCCTAAAATCACTTCTTTAACATGTTTTATAGAGGTTACTTTCAAGAATTGCAATAAACATGTAAAATATTATTCAACTACTCCTAGTGATACACTACAGAAAAAGTAGACCAATTCTTAGCTTGTAAAGAGAACAGGAGGAAACGCCCAACATTCTTAAATCTGATACAAAACTGAACAAAGAAGGAAGATAATTAAAAATTTGAAGGAAAAGGAAAAATAGCTATTGGCCTTCAACCGGTATTAAGATATCAACCGGAATAAGGTTCCCAAAAAACAGGAGTCCGGGTATTACTATAGTGTAATATACAACACTTGAAATGAGTTACTTTAAAAAAAATCTGGTGTGGCGCACTCACACAACTTTCCTTGCCGTTATGAAAATTGATCACCTGACGCTAGTGTTAACGCGCATCTCAAGTCTACTATTCAAAGATCTGAGCCAGCTGATGACAGGCAAATAACGCTGGGGACACACGAAGTCTGCTATCTCTTCATAGTGAATGATTTAATAGAATCAACAGTTTGCAATTGAATAATCACATTTTCTCGAATTTCGAGCTTATTTTCAATTTTACGTGACTGAAATGTTACTGAACATTAATTGTAGAGATGTTTATGCTCAATCTTTTCCACTTGAAATTTTTTGTTTAAATCGTATTTGAAGCCTGATAATTGGGAATATAAAATCAAACTTTGCAAAGATGGGCGGAGCTCCTGAAATTTTTACAGATATGGGACTTGTGGCAGTTGATAGAGCCTATCAATAACTATTCTAGATATGAATTTGATCAAAATCGTTGGAGCCGTTTTCGATAAAATAACGAAAAACCCTGTTTTTGACAACATTTTCGCCATTTTAGCCGCCATCTTGAATTGCATTTGATCGAAATTGTCCGTGTCGGATCCTTATAGTGTAAGGACCTTAAGTTCCAAATTTCAAGTCATTCCATTGATTGGGAGATGAGATATCGTGTACACAGACGCACATACAATCATACACACACACATACAGACCAATACCCAAAAATCAATTTTAGGACTCAGGGGACCTTGAAACGTATAGAAATTTGGAAATTGGGGTACCTTAATTTTTTTCAGAAAGTAATACTTTCCTTACCTATGGTAATAGGGCAAGGAAAGTAATAATATAATCTGAAGTTTCCTAGTGATGATTTAATCGATCCATGACTAAATAAGGGTTTTATAGTAACAGGCAACTAGAAATTCATTTTCTGAAGGTTACGAGGGAGAAGACACTTTCCAAAAAGTAATAAAAGATCCTGTACTAAGTTTCCCCAAGTTCTGTAGAATTCATCAGTACAAAATTAAGTTTCCTCAAGTCCTTTAAAGTTCATCTGGACAAAATTAAGTTTCCCCAAGTCCTGTAGAATTCATCTGTACAAAATTAAGTTTCCCCAAGTCCTGTAGAATTCATCTGTACAAAATTAAGTTTCCCCAAGTCCTGTAGAATTCATCTGTACAAAATTAAGTTTCCCCAAGTCCTGTAGAATTCATTAAGCATTCGTTTGTACAGACATGCTCGTTAATTCTCCATCTCGCCTGTGCTCATTTGATAGATCTTCTCTAAACGATTGTTGTTGGTAAAAAGCCAATTACAGCCTGGCCTACAATAATTGAAGTAGCTGGCAATGGAAATATGGTGCATGCTTTGAAGAGAAGAGATTCCTGAGGAGCTGGAGCAAGCTTTCACGCTGAAGTCTGCTTTCTACGACTTCACTAATAAGCTGAAATGCACATAACTGAGTTGAAAACGAGCTTCACTGAACAGTGGGCTAATTAACTTGACAACGATTCGAGAAACGGTCTAATGAGATTCTTGCTTCCAGTTTGTCAACGACTTTTAGCTATTATTCCTCTAAAACCGGCATAAGCCATTCCCAGAGAGATATTCACCATGGAAACATAGTTAATGAAGTAGTTTGTAATTTGGTTTGTTGATACTAAATCCAATTATTGAGAGGGTTGAATGACTTAATGACGAGAGGTATGTCTTTAAAGGTGCGTACAGATTTACGCGCCGCGAACATGAGCAATTCACTTTTAATCAGCTGATGCCAAGCTTTTTATATCTGTATCTTACCGTTTCTGATATAGTGAGCTGATTAAAAGTGAATTGCTCATGTTCGCGGCGCTTATATCTGTACGCACCTTAATAATATGAAACTCATAAATGATTGGTAGATAAGTCAAAGGGGACATTCTTCAATCAGAGTTCGTTGAAATGAAGAAAATTACCAAATGCAATGTAGATTAATTACCAAGTGAGCTACCACAAAATCAATGGGGAATAAACAAGAAGAAACTCAGCTGATGGGAAAAAGAGATTCTGAGGATAAATCATATATTATTATTACCGAAATTACAGTAACGCGAGGCGCACACCAGTTAGTCAAGACAGGACAAGACACGTTTAGTCACAATACTTCACATAGTTGCTTATGAAGACATGTCTAATTGCAATGACTAATCGGTGTGAGTTGCGTCATAAGAAACAATGTGAAGTATTGTGACTAAACGTTTCTTGACTAACTGGTGTGCGCCTAGCTTAAGATATTGAAATTAGCAGTTGATTAAACAGCTACAATTGAATGAGCTGGTTAGCTACAACATTAGGTAGTTCATCCACCAAAATTTGAGAAAACTGGTTGAATTTTACAGTCACAACAATTAGGTGCGTACAGACTTATGCGCCTCGAAAACTTCGCTTTGTATCAGCTGATGTTCAGCTTATCATATCTGTATTTGTACAGAAACAGTAAAATACAGATATAATAAGAAGAGAATAGCTGATGGAAAGCGAAATGCGCGTGTTCGTGACTCATAAGTCTGTATAAAGGTGCGTACAGATATACGCGCCGCGAACATGAGCAATTCACTTCAGCTGATGCCAAGCTTTTTTTATATTTCTGTATCTTACCGTTTCTGTAAAAATACAGATATAGTCAGCTGATTAAAAGCTCATGTTCGCGGCGCGTATATCTGTACGCACCTCAAGATATTGGGACAAGCCTAGTCAGCCATGTCAATTCTACAGTTACAATATTTACCTTTTGTAATTGTGTTATTTTTATAGGCTATATCATTTAATTTTTTTATATGAAAAAGGTTCTTCATAACACAGAACTCTTCATAATATAGTAAATGCAGTAAATTCCAACTAAGAACTAAAGCCTTCCCTTTCCTTAGAAATGGAAATGTTAATAACATCATGATTTCCTTAGTGATGGGAATCTTAACTTACATTAACCCGTGAATAGAAATGAACGTGAATCAACCTATTTACCATATCTATGAGATTCCGAATGTCAATGACCTTTAACATTACTAACACTCTATTTCCGTTGTAATTATAACGGTCACAAGTGATAACCGAGCAATAAAATTCCATCGAAACACATCACTCAATGAACAAGCGTTACGTAATTTTACTTGGGATCACAATGAACAAGTCGATTGATCTTGAGCCGAATAAATCAAGGATTAGACAAACTATTTTCAGAACAGATTGCGTAATTCAACTGAGAAACTTGTTTCAAAGAATTTGAACCTGCATTTGGAACGCCACATTGAGAAATATTCTGCTCAACGAAAACAACACACCAGATTCGGTCAATGGAACACAGAGAGTGTACTGCATCCAAATAAAAATTAATTCTAAATTCCAAGAACTTGAAATAAATTAGGCTACTTGAATGACACAATAAAACTTTAAATAGTGATTAAAGTTCACTGATTTTCGACCTACTATTGGAAAAAGTAAATCATGTTCAACATTCTAACAATAATAACCTTGCAATTTATTAAATTGCTTTCTTATTCCATGTAAGTTATCAACGCTGAATCGCAGGAAATGATAGGAGGATCTCCTAACAAATAAAAAATCTTTGACTTTTGGAATAAAAAAGAAAAACTATAAAAAAATTCATCTGTAAACGATTAAATCAGAGGATATCGATTTATGATTTTTTGAAAATGGTTAAATACCAAATGATTAACACCATAGAGAAACGATAGCAGATAAGTAGATATCCCATGGTATAGGGCGTTTATGTCGTAACTTTTACTGTTATCCCAAGCCGATAGTTCACGTAGTATTTTCCCATGCAGCTGTGTGACGCTGGTAGTCTCTCAAATATGCGCCGCTCATACACTATCACCCCAACAAAACAATAAAAATTGACAATAATCGACAGTAATCGGCTTGAGATAACAGTAAAAGTTGCGACATAAATTCCCTATACCATGGGATATCTACTTACGCTATTGTTTCTCTATGGTAACACCCAATTCGGACTTCATTTATAGACCCTCGACTTATATTCTACAACTTTTCTCCCTTCCTGATGGTTCTTCAATGCTGTTTCGAACATAACTACTGGCCCAATTTCTTCAACATACAGTATTTTATAATATAGGATAAAATAACAGGGGAAATATAAAACCCCAGAAAATTCCTTTCAAATTATTTGTTTATTTTTATTATTTCAAAATTTTTATTTAAAATAAATTTTTAATTTTTTTGATTACTAATAATTTATTTCTCAAAATATCGAATTTCGACTTCTTTCTTTTACCTCTCATCACAGATACAACCTGGTTGTCTGTATTCGAAGACATGCATACAGTCTGTATTGATACATTCAATATTTATATATTTATTCATTTAATGCAAAAGAAAACATAGCATAAGATAAAATTTCTTATTTTTCTCCTTCATCTTCTTATGGAGGATATCATAAAAAATAGAGTACAACAGTAATATACTACATGTAATAAAACGAGAATATACGACGAAAATGACATAGAAATCTACACCATAATAAAGGAAAGAACTCTCTGGCTTATTCACGTACGGGATAAGAAAATTATGTTTGACGCATCATCACGTCTGAACTACTGGACTGATTAACTTGAAATTTCGCATAAATTTTCTTAATTCACCGAGGATGGTTATAGGCCTGTTTTCAATTTTCCAAGATTTCATTACATCAAGTTTTCAGGTTGTAAAATATACCCTTGCGGAGCACGGGTTACATGCCAGTAGATAATAAAGGTCATGCAATGTCGAGTCTTGTTGCCACTTTACATCATGAAAACTGTTCTTTCACGGTGTGACATACACTCCTGTTTTAAAGAGATAGCTAGCTTATATTAAAATTAATTTCAATCTGTCAGCATTAATTGAATGATAAGCGATTGTGTTATTCATAAGGAATACTGACATCTCGAAGTGAATTCCACTATAGCAGGATGAAGGAGTTAGATACCCTACTATTGAAATATTACATTAATTACATAGCAGCGCCGAAAAACATCATGTGTCAGCTGTAAAGATGGGCTATTAGCCATGAAATGTTTCGGGTGGTGGGCAATTAATAATAATCTTCCGGTGGGGCGAGGGCGACCTTCCTTCTGCGACGAACTGGTTCTTGGAGAGCGCGCGAACTCTCATGTCTAAATTTAGGTTTGATAATAATATTCTAGCCACAGAACACTTGGACTGTTTCCTCACACAAGATACCAATTTTTTCATTTTTCATAGCAATTTTTTCATTTTTCATAGCAATTTATTCATTTTCAGGAGCAATTTGTTTGCATGTGAGAGAATTTTTCATTGCAAGAGCACCTGTTCAAATACAGTAGTAACAATTTCAGTCTTACTTGGATAATATTAATTTTAGTTTTACTTGTATGAGATTTGAATTCATTTTTCAAGTTTTTGCACACTATTTTTTATGCGTCTTCAGTCTTCAACTAATTGTAAGAATTATTCTTATAAATGACTAAAACCTAAATATTCTAAACTTAGTATTTCAAGTTTCCAACTCATAGCTTAATACAAAGCAACTCATCAATATACAGCCTCAACTATACCTCGTGAAGCAGAATTTTTACTCAGAATGGAGTTTTACAATCCTGATGAGTGCACATTGTAACTTAACCTAAAATTTAATTTGGACTGTAGTAAAAATTTTAGGAGGAACAGTGTTGGGCATAAGCCTGTTGTGCCTTCTCATATAAGTGTAATAATTGTACATGATTAGATGAATAAATAAAATAAATAAATGAACATGTGACATAGTGGAGTTACACTAGTGGCGTTAGGTGGAGTAAATACAATCTATTCTAGATTCTAGATATCTCTTTCCTGTATAGGGCTACTTGTAATATAAATATAATAGTACCTTTTTTTAAAAAAAGGGTACTGAGATTTTTATTTTCTTTATATTTAGATTCTAGATTCCTTGCCATTTTCAAGAGAGCTGTCATGAATTAATACCTTGCTTTAGTTTAATTCACCTTAAGTTTAATTCATCAAAAGCAGTATTAATTTGATTTCTTGTGGGACCAGACTTCACAAGTTAGCAGTTAGCATCAAAGTTTTGTCATAAAGATTCTTTATGAATGGGACGCTGATCAAGTATTGTTTACTATCCTATTTTAGATGGTTTCCAAACCAAGGTGTAACTGTTAATAAAGGCGAAACATCTATTAGAAAGCATCTAACCATTGAACAAAGTTAAAAATGCCCATTATTCAGCCACAAACCGCTATCAATTCCTGGAAGGACCTACACTTGAGCTAAAATTATACAATGGCATAGAACCGCACACCTCCCAACAATGTGGAGTATTTGAATAGAATCTTCGTGGAAACGAGGAGTTAGCTAGCGTCTCTTTCATTGGTCAGAACAAAGGTTAGCTCTGGATAGGACAGCAGGTGTAACAATGTGGAGAGTGACCCCCCCCTCTCATCAATCGGACGGCATCATCTGTCCCACATATGCACGTGGATAATTCACATTTTTCAGAATGAGCAGTAGAATATCAGAAGAAGATATTTATATTCTTCTTCTTTTTTGGCTGTGCCTTATCCCATTTATTTGGTCGACATTCATATTACAATATTACATATTAGTATTAAAATATAAAAAATTATGCGATGCTGTAATAGTTATTTACTGTTCATGATTAAAAAATTGTTTTGTTTCAAATTATTGTATCATATTGTTGCAAAATAAAGAACCATTTGATTTGATTAGATGATGATGATGGGTGGAGAGTGATCAGATGGTATAAAATACACAGAGAGACAAGGGGTAGACGAAAAAAGAGGGAGGAGAAGATGAAAAGCACAGAAAACGAAAACATTAAGGAAGATTATCATAAGTAAAGGGTGGACGATAGGAAGAGGGAGGAGAAGAAGAGGAAAGAGGACGAAAAAGAAAAGGAAGAGTGTAACAGTGTAAGGGTATGATGAGGAGGGAAAGAAGAATGCGATAACATATAAAAATGGGCGAGAAGGATGAAAAAGATGAAGATGATGAAGAATAAGTAGAAGAAGAAGGAGAAAGAAGAAGAAGAGAGAATAGTAAAAGAGCGGGAAATGGATAGTTGAAGGTGAAATAGATAAGAAATATGTCTCATGGACGAACGGTGAGATAGAGAATAATATAATCAAAAATACTGGTGAAAGGTGATGAGATTATGGAGAAGGAATGAAAATGAAGCATATATATAAATAAAAAAAAACAGGATAAAACTGAAAGACAACAATACATACTAGAGGTAAATGATGGAAATAATTTGTAGAGTAAAGTCTTCTGAAAAAATACATAAATGTACAAGGAAGAAGAATACAAGAGAAGACACAGAAGAAATTAGATAATGAACATTACACAGAGTGACACCTAGAAGATAGAGGGGGAGAATTACTGAATGTAATGGAACAAGAGGAAATATCAGAAAACAAAGAGGAGTAGAAAAAGAAAAAGAGGAACATGAATTATTACAGAGCTAATAATTGGTAACAACAAGGTGGAGGAGAAGAAAACTACTTACAAGAGCTCTGAGAAGTAGTATAACATGAAGAAGTTTGGGAACACAAGATGTAGAAAAAGATGGAAGAAGAAGAACAAAAATATAAGAATCAAGAGAAGAAGACGCCAGAAGAAGAAGAAGAAGAAGAAGAGAAGAAGAAGAAGAAGAAGAAGAAGAAGAAGAAGAAGAAGAAGGAGAAAAAGAAGAAGAAGACGCCAGAAGAAGAGGAAGAAAAAGATAAAGAAGAAGTGCAATCAAGTTCAGGATGGCACTACTAAACAACAGAAATAGACCAACTACAGCCGAACCGGTGAAGAAGCTAGCAGACGTGTCTTTGCCGAACAATGGCTGACAATACAGGACTTGCAGGCATTCGCAGTCTATGCTATTATTAAAGAGAGCAAATTCCACGAAAACCGAACATGCACTCGTCTCTCACTCTATTATCCTACACAGAAGAGAGAAAGAGAGAGTGTGAGAGAGAGGAAGAGAAATAAGTAAAGGTAAGATTAGTGTGAACAAGTGAATAATGAAAAGATAATAATGGGAACAAGAACAAAACAAGGAGGACAGTTGGTGGGGAGATAGAATGTGATAGAAAGAGAAGGTGGATGGAAAAAGAAGAAAGGGTAGAATGACAAAGATTTAGAGAAAAATAAGAACCAGGGGGAGAAGAAGCATGATGAAGTACATATTTACAATGTATAGAGAAAGAATTGAATAAAAAGAAAAATCAAGAAGTACATGAAGGAATGTAGAAGATTTGAAGAAGAGTACGAAGATAGAATACAGGAGAAAATTAAGAACAAGAAATTAAATAACGAAGTCAAAAAATCTAATTGGATGAGGATGCTGAAGAGGCGAGACAAAGAAAAAAACGAGGTTGAAGACAAAACAGAAAGTGAATGAATAATAAGAAGACAAGGAAAAAGAAGAAACAATTAAAAACGTGCCAGGTAGAAAAGAACAAACGACTAGAAACTAAGATGAAGAGAATGCAGAAGAATTAGGGGAAAGAAGTAGATGAGAATGAAGTGACAAAAAGAAACTGCGCTCCGGTTGACAGTGAAAGGGGACAAGGACAACAAGGTGCCTCCTCTCTCCCACTCACTCTCTCTCTTATCAATCATCCTCTCTCCATCCTCAGATGCATTTCATGGACATTGATTGAGGAGGCAGGTCAATGACCTCGCCATGGAGTTTTCTGCATCAGGAGTCGCGGATATAAAGACATGCTACAAACAAGACCTCTTTACGGCAGAGGGGCCGTAAAAGTGAACTGGACAACATTGTTGTTGCATTTTACAGTCCAGTCGTGAGGTGGTAAAGTAGTTTACATGGTGATATATAAGACTATGGACCACACCAACAGTGTAGTAAAATTAAATCGGGTTCAACACTATTTGCAACAATGTTGTAGTGAAATAAATTTGAGTATCTTTAGGCCTGTATGCAGATAAAATAAATGTCAGCTGATCGTTTAAACCCCGTATGGAACATATTATGATAATATCCTAATATATTAAGCGAGCAATTTCTGTATTTATAAATATATGGTTATTTTTATATCTGGTTATTTATGTTTTACGGATCTCGAAAACGACTCTAACGATTTTTACGAAATTTAGAACATGGTTTATGATATAAAGATTCGATTGCACTAGGTCTCATTCTTTGGAAAACTCGCTGAACGACATTAAAAGGATAATTCATCCTTGGAAAACAGATGATAATTTCGTCGTCACTCGATAACAGAAGATGCGTGTGCCTGTGTGGGAGATTCTGTGGGAGAGACAGAATTATTTCCAGCTCTGAAATCATAATCAATCAGCGAGAAATTTTATCTAGCTAGACAATTTAATCAATTTTATCAACATAATCTGATTTGTTGACATGACATGATAATCCACTAGAGTATATCATAATTTTCAAAGTTGATCATTATTTGACAATTTCAAGTGATTAGTGAGTGTTATTTTGTTATTCAATTTGTTTTTATATAATCTAAAATATAAATTTTCTGTTTTCAAATGTTTGAACAGAAAATTGAACCTGAATTCAAGTGTATGGAACATAACCTACTTTCTGGACTATTTTAAGTGTATAAATCAAAATTCGGGAAAGAAACAGTTTTGGGCTGTGCCTGTTAGTACTTCCCCAATCATTTTAAAGAATTGTATTCGGTTTATGAAAAGTCAATAAATAAATAACGAAGCTCGGTGCCCCGATATTTATATATAATAAATGCAACCTTATCTTCTACCATATCTAAGTAAACGTGGTGTTAGCATAAATGTCACTAACACTATTTATAATAGGAAATACTAAGGCGAAGAATTTGCAAGACTATTGCAACGATAATATTGATCACAATCAATAAAATAACGAAACATCTTATATATATATATATATATATATATATTACTATCACGTTAGAAAAGTTAATGAAACCTTGGAGATCTATGCTATCTGGAATATACAAGTAATATTGAATAACAACCACAATTATTGAGTATTGTACTTGATAAACGCTATAGTGTATTAAATTCAAGAAATTGATGAAGCCTGACATGAAGAACAAGGAAACGCAGAGAGGAGACGCACAGGAGGAAAAAAGAAGCCTGAAAAAGGATTATGATGCTGGTAGAGCATGAGATTATTCCTAGAGACCATGAGAAAGAAAAAAAACGATGAAAATAAATGAAAGAGTCGTGTAGTAGAATTTTGGTTATATGTATGCTGGATTACAGGCTTGCAGATGTTTGAAAGTTTTCTTGTTTCAAACTTGACGGATCTTATACCTAGCTAAGGATAGGCACACACCAGTTAGTCAAGATAAGACTAGTCACGATTAGTCACAATACTTCACATAGTTGCTAATGTAGCAACACACACCGATTAGCCATTGCAATTAGATATGTCTTCATAAGCAACTATGTGAAGTATTGTGACTAAACGTGTCTTGTCTTGACTAACTGGCTAGCCTTAGAATCCGGATCAAATAGGTTTTAGAGATTTTTGAACATAACCAATACAATATAAAATGTTTAAATCTTCTTATAACACTTGGCAAGGCCATAGAATTAAACAATCGTACATTTTTTCTGACATGACATTGAGAGTGCTCATCTCACGATGAAAACAAATAAACAAACATGTTATTTTCTAAAATTTTTACTAGTTTATCAAATCAAGCATGTCCATCAACTTATCACGACAGAAAGATAGCAATAGGTTCACTGATCAAGACTTCAGGAATTTTGAATTTTCATTTCCATCCAACAAGAATCAACAATTATAGTACATATTTTGGAAACTTGTAAATCATAAAGTAAAGTGAAATCATAACCCTATTTTGGACTTTTAAAGTGTTATCTAAATTTGGGAAAGAAATAGTACAAGGAGTATCCTTAGTTTTTCTTTCCCAATCAGTGCTTCTTTGTAAAAAATATAAATAAATAAATGGATGTTAAACTCAAAGGGAGAAAATTGACTTGAGGAGCTTCAGGATCGCTATGTATCAGCAGAGATAACAGAAATAATCTTTACTTTATGGTATAAGCAAAGGGGAACTTCGTATTCAGCAAACATAATTCAACAATTTATTAGTAATACTCAAATCCATTGAAGCGACTAATGATTTGATAGAAGGGTGCACTCTCCCTCCTTGATATAAACCTCTCCCTCTGGCTGACGGCAGTATAGTTCCTATGACGCAAACAATTTGGGATGAAAAACGACTTTTCCTACCATAAACAAAGGGGGAAAGCTCTGGTGACGTACAACGAGGAAAATCGCTCCTCACTTAATGAAAAGAGTTATTTTTATTGCAACTCACGTGACTATGGCTAATGGCTTTCAAATTAATTAAAGGTAGCGGTCACAAAATGAGTATTTGCTACTTTCCTGAGAAAACATTCCTGGAATGTTCATTGTGCCAAAACAAAATTGCTGATTTTTCTACCTGAATCGATTATTATAGAAGTTTATTACTCATTGAATTAATATTTATTTTGGCTAAGTTTATTTATCTTTTGTAACTCATTTTTTTCTGTAACTGGGCACCCGCCGAAAAACCTTTGGGTTTGGCAGAACCCTCAACTGTTTGTATTGTGAATAAAATATTTTGATTTGAAGTGTGTATTTTTAATGTAACCTGCATGTAATGAACTCGCAATATGACAAAAATTGTCAATATCAACATTTGGTAAGAATGTAATTCAACTAGAAATGTAATGAACTCGGTACGAATTGGCTAAAACCTAACAACAAAAATAAATTTTTACATTGCTCTTAAATTCAGTGCCGTATCCAAATAAATGTATCTGTATCTAGTGTGGAGTGTAGTACAAACAACCTAGAGACTACAGATATGTAAAATCATAATTATAGAAATCATGATGCTATCTTTTCTCTATCTTTTTAAATACAGATAGTAACTCAAAGAGTGAGAACACAATCAAGCCAACTCATAAGAGTGAAAGAGAAGAATTTGGAAACTCAACCATGTGATGCATAAACCACCCAGATTCTTCCTACATGATGCAATGTATTTGGATTTTGCCAGATACAACACAGAAACAACTGTATCTCAGGCTATAACTAACTGTAACTCTTGCTCTATATCTGCTTGTCTGTGGTATTTCTCTGTAATAAGTTCAGGTTCAGGCCTAGAGATAGAGGTCCCATATCAACTTGACCTTGTAATATGAACTGCACCAAACTTATTATCAAATTATAGCCTTCAGTCTACAGTTGAGAGCAGATGCATCAACTCGTGACGTCAGCAAAATTCTGCTGACGTATCAGGCCAGACTCAGACAAGGTGTTTGCACAGATGATATCTGATCAACGTACTCCAACATGCTAGCTTCATCCCGGATTTTATAGGATGAATGAATAGAAATTAATGAATGAACTCATAATGCAACTCTGTTGACGAGTAGTATTTGATTTTAGAGCTTGATTTAATTGCAAGTTAATACACTTGATACTGCTGTATATTCTAAGAGTGTTTATAGAATTCGGTTCTTAAAAGTATTCGATAGTAGGAGGTAGATTCACACAGGCTAAGTCAAGGAGAGTACATTTTTAGTTCTATCAATTCTGTTACCTTAGGCTGGTCACACACTGATTAGTCAAGACAAGACTAGTCACGTTTAGTCACAATACTTCACATAGTTGCTTATGGAGTCATGTCTAATTGCAATGACTAATCAGTGTGTGTTGCGTCATAAGCAGCAATGTGAAGTATTGTGACTAAACGTGACTAGTCTTGTCTTGACTAATCGGTGTGTGCCCACCCTAACCGTGGAACAAGCATGATACACAGTCGTCATACTTTATTGTGTCATCACATCTGTGATCAAAGCGAACATTTTTTGACTGGACGTGACTAGTCTTGTTTTGACTAATCGGTCTGTGACCAGCCCAAGGTAACAGAATTGATAGAGCTAAAAATTGACTCTTCTTGACTGGGGTTACCTAAGGTTAGTTGGTTTGGGGGATTAAACAGAAAAATTTGTTTTCCTCCGACTTCCAATAAATTAATCATTCATATATTAATTCAAGCTACACAATTATTCATTAAAATACTTGAAAATAATTACTTATATTTTACTTGATTTCAATCTTCATAAATAAAAACTCAGGAAATCAAAGTGTATTTTAGTGAGATAACATAAAGAACCCAATTTCAAACACTATAGTGAGGTCCACGTTATAATGGCAGTGTTTGATTAGCAATGGTATTGCTATCCTTGTCTTTCATTCAACAAAGCGGATAGCGCTATCTCTTCCTCGCTTTGCTCTGTTGCCAGATCGTCTTTTAACAATGTAGAATTAACAATTAATTAACAAAATATATCATCTCAATTATGAAAACTCATTATGAAATAATTGAAAAATATAATTTCTTGCTTAATAAAATATAATTGATATATTTTAAACGAGAATGAACAGTTAATATTACATTAATAAAACTTTACCAGCTACCGTATATAGAAGGCATTGACAAGACGGAGGATCGGCAACGTTGTTCTCCTATTTTGCTTGCCATTATAACATGGACCTCACTATAAAGCCTTGAGTGTTGATAGGAAATGACATTGGGTAATACGGCAAGGCAGAACATCCAAAAGGATCTCTCTGCCGATAAAAGCCATATGAATAAATGAAAATAAATAGATTACTCCACAAAAACATCATCAACTAAAACTGAAAAATTATACCTCTATCTTAACAATGGTTCTATCTCTAATTCCACATCTCAAGAGATTCTTAGCAAGCAGGTCAACGCAGGAGAAAAGCGTAACTCGAGCTTCGCTAGATGAAATAAATTGCACACAGAATTACTTTCACAAATCGAGGAAAACCATCTCTTCCAATACTTAAACTACAAACTTCCATTTTCAAGTTTTCATTGCACTTTCGAACGACTGAGAATAAGCAGCTCTTCTCGAAAACGCAAAGAAAATGTTGGATTTCTTCTACTACTAATTCAAAATTCAAATTTGCAACCAGCTCTTTATGAAACCCGAAATTATTCAAGGATGACAGAGATCTCACTGAAACTCCATTTCAAACCTCAAATTTCATTTTCCGTCGAGGTTGTAGAGAAAGAGAGCACAACTCACCCTTCCAATTCAGAATGACTTCTCTCTCAATTTTCCACTATGATGAAAAGAAAATTGTTTTCTGGATTCAATTATTTTCCACTAAGGTTCACCCGAGTTAATAAGAATACCTATTCTAATTATTACCTTGGGATCACCCTAATGAGGGATCCGAAGCGGATATCCTTGATTACTCATCATAATATAATACGATTTGTTTGTATTTGTGTGATGTATAGCCTATTTAGTTTTATTGTATTTAGCAGTACAGTAGTAATAATGGCAGCTGTCGTAGAAGATTTTTTATCTCTCGATAAGATTCTGGTGCTGAAAAACTTGGTGGAAAATTCAAGACACAACCAACCAAAAATCTTGACCCAATCTCTTGTCTCTTCCAATACTTCAAATAAAAACCTCAAGTTTCCATTCCACTTATCAGCGACTAGGAAAACGTATCTCTTTAACCGCAAGGAAACCCCTCTACCAACTCTCAGCAATGAAAATCTGCCACTAGTAACAGAAATCTTGCACTAGATTTTCCATTCCGCTTTTCGGTCACTATTAAACCTCTCAGCAATTGAGATATTCAACTAGATCAAGTTTACATTACGCTTTTCGTTCACTGGTAACAGAAATCTTGCACTAGATTTTCCATTCCGCTTTTCGGTCACTATCAAACTCTCAGCAATTGAGATATTCCACTAGATCAAGTTAGTTTACATTAAGCTTTTCCATCACTGGTATCAGAAATCTTGCACTAGATTTTCCATCCGCTTTTCGGTCACTAGTAATCTCCTGTGCAACAGAAATCTTCCACTAGATCAAGTTTTCATCGCGCTTTTCGGTAACTAGTAAACCTCCGTGCAATAGACATCTTAAGTTACCATCGCTTTTCGGTCACTACTAAACCTCTGTGCAATAGAAATATTCCTCAAGTTCAAGTTTCCATTCCATTTTTCGGTCGCTAGTGCAACAGAAATCTTACACTCGTTTGAGTTTCCATTTCGGTTTCCGCCGACCAGTAAACCGCAACCGTCTGCTGGACCGGACAGTACAAGACACGGAAGACCTCGGTGACCTTGAGGAGTCATCGATCAAGGACGCACCGCGCTCCATAGCACAAAGGGAGCGAGAGGATCAACGGCACCGCTTTGCCATCCAAAGAGAGAGCGAGTGAGTAAGAGAGAGAAATGATGTGGCGAACCAGTCGAGCCAATAATAGAATGAACCGGTCAGACAGGAGAATAGAGACTGAACTGGTTGGTACTTGGTAGACGACTGCTAATCTTCTAAGAGGTTGAGGAAGGGGTGAAAGAGAAGAGGGAAAACTGAGGAGAGGAGAGGAGGTAACAGCTGTTGGATGGAGAAGATGATGGGAAAAATTGATAGGGGGGAAGAATAGATAGATGGAGAAAGAAAAGAGGAAACGAGGGAAAGAAAATCAGTGTAGAGGTGATGATGGAAAATTAAAGAGAAAATCTAAAAGGTTTAGAGAGAATGATGGAAAATCCAAGTCGAAGACAACAGGGATAATGAAGTGAGAAGGAGAATAAGACAAAACGTGAAGAGGGAAAAAAAATCTGTTACGTAGAGAAGATGGGAAAATCAAGAGAGAATATCAAAGGTATAGAGAGAATGATGGAAAATCCAAGTCGAAGATAACAGGGATAATGAAATGAAAAGGAGAATAAGACAAAATGTGAAGAAGGGAAAAAATCTGTTAGGCAGATAAGATGGGAAAATCAAGAGGGAATATCAAAGTTATAGAGAGAATGATGGAAAACCCGAATCGAAGATAAAAGAGATGATGAAATGGAGAGGTAAATGAGACATAATGTGTAGAAAAAGAAAGAAAATTGGTTGTGTGGAGGAAATTATGGGGAAAATCAAGAGGAAATCTCAAATGTATAATAAGTTGGAGAGGATGTCAAGTCGAAGATGATAGGGATGAGAAGAATAGAGAACAGCTAGAGGAGAAAACATCGAGAGAAAATATGGGACGGGCGAATCAGGAGGTTGAAGAAGAACTCTCAGCAATTGAGATATTCCACTAGATCAAGTTTACATTAAGCTTTTCGGTCACTAGTAAACCTCTCAGCAATTGAGATATTCCACTAGATCAAGTTTTCATTAAGCTTTTCCGTCACTGGTATCAGAAATCTTGCACTAGATTTTCCATTCCGCTTTTCGGTCACTAGTAAACCTCTTAGCAATTGAGATATTCCACTAGATCAAGTTCACATTACGCTTTTCGGTCACTAGTAAACCTCTCAGCAATTGAGATATTCCACTAGATCAAGTTTACATTAAGCTTTTCGGTCACTAGTAAACCTCTCAGCAATTGAGATATTCCACTAGATCAAGTTTTCATTAAGCTTTTCCGTCACTGGTATCAGAAATCTTGCACTAGATTTTCCATTCCGCTTTTCGGTCACTAGTAAACCTCTTTGCAATTGAGATATTCCACTAGATCAAGTTCACATTAAGCTTTTCGGTCACTAGTAATCCTCTGTGCAACAGAAATCTTCCACTAGATCAAGTTTTCATCGCGCTTTTCGGTAACTAGTAAACAATACGGTAACCGGTAATACGGTAATTCGGTAACCTCTCTACAATAGAAATATTCTCAAAGTTCAAGTTTCCATTCCATTTTTCGGTCGCTAGTGCAACAGAAATCTTGCACTCGTTTGAGTTTCCATTCCGCTTTCCGCCGACCAGTAAACCGCAACCGTCTGCTGGACCGGACAGTACAAGACACGGAAGACCTCGGTGACCTTGAGGAGTCATCGATCAAGGACGCACCGCGCTCCATAGCACAAAGGGAGCGAGAGGATCAACGGCACCGCTTTGCCAAAGAGAGAGAGAGCGTAAGAGAGAGAAAAAGAGAGAGAGAGATGTGGCGAACCAGTCGAGCCAATAATAGAACGAACCGGTCAGACAGGAGAATAGAGACTGAACTGGTTGGTACTTGGTAGACGACTGCTAATCTTCTAAGAGGTTGAGGAAGGGGTGAAAGAGAAGAGGGAAAACTAAGGAGAGGAGAGGAGGTAACAGCTGTTGGATGCAGGAGATGATGGGAAAAATTGATAGGAGGGAAGAATAGATAGATGGGGAAAGAGAAGAGGAAACAGCTGCAGGATTGAGAGGATGGGCGAATAAAACAAGTGAAGAGGGAAAGAAAATCAGTGTAGAGGTGATGATGGAAAATTAGAATAGAATAGAATTTATTGTTTCTTATAAACAACAGTACAATATTACAAGAAAAAACAAAACAAAGATATTTAGTTATTATCCAAATTTATAAAATGCTTTGGCTCAAAAATTTAACAATGTGAGAATACAAATAAATATTTCTCTTTCAAACATCGCCATATGCAATCATAATAATAATAATATAACCAAAAGTCAATAGCCACATTTTCCAACTACTTATGCTCATAAAAAAAACTAATATTAAAAATAAAAAAGTCATATTTCTTAAAAAAACGAAGCAATACAATATTAAGAGAAAATCTCAAATGTATAGAGAGAATGATGGAAAAACCAAATCGAAGATAAAAGAGATGATGAAATGAAGAGGTAAATGAGACATAATGTGTAGAAAAAAGAAAGAAAATTGGTTGTGTAGAGGAAATTATGGGGAAAATCAAGAGGAAATCTCAAATGTATAATAAGTTGGAGAGGATGTCAAGTCGAAGATGATAGGGATGAGAAGAATAGAGAACAGCTAGAGGAGAAAACATCGAGAGAAAATATGGGACGGGCGAATCAGGAGGTTGAAGAAGAAAAGATAGAAAAAACTAGAGATACAGTAGAATAGAATAGAATAGAATGACTGCCTTTATTTTTGATCTAGGAGGGCGAAGTTAGGGCGCATTCGGCCCTCTCTTACATACAATACTAAATTATAATTTAACAACGATACTCAGTAGAAGAAAAAAGAAACAAAACTATATTAACAAGAGGTATGAAAAGAGAGGAAGAGAGGAGGAAAACTGTTGTAGCGAAGAGAGAACAGGCAAATCAAGAGAAAAGGAGGGGAGAAATGAGAAAGACAACCTGGAGGATGGAAAAGATAGATGAATTAACGTTATTAGAGGAGGAGAAACAATCATAGGGAAAAATTTTGAGAGAAGGGAGCAGAGAAGTGAAAAAAACAGTGAAGGTAGAAAGGATAGAAAATCTAGCAGATAGGAGAATAACCAAGTAGAGGATCTCCGAATGGCCTGGTGAGTAGATGAAGAAGATGCTAGCAGTATAGAAGAAGAGAGAAAAATCAAGAATAGAAGATGACAGGTTAAGCACCTGGGTGAGGACATTAAACTACTCGAGGAGAAAATAGGAAAATTGAGAGGAGGATCACCGAAACATGGGGGAAGGATTGGACATGAAGAGTGGAGAAGAAGAGAGGAAATCATATGAAGGACGAGGAAGAGGATGGGAAGGAGGTGGAGGGAAATGAGGAGGAGGAGGAGGAGGAGGAGGAAGAGCAGGAGGAAGATGAGGATGAGGAGGAGGAGGAGGAGGAGGAGGAGGAGAAGGAGGAGGAAGAGCAAGGAGGAGGAGGAGGAGAAGGAGGAGGGGAGGAGGTGAAGCACTGGTTGAGGACAGTGACTACAGACAGCTCTCTCTGTTCTGAACTCTAGTAAGATTCACTTTCAGCATTGTCAGAATGGGAAGCATTAATGTTATTCATAAGAAATACTGACAGTTTAAACTGAATCCCACTATTGCAACGCCCGATTTCCCCTTCACGCTTTACTGAGGATGTTCATATTAACTATGACTACAAACAACACTTAAAAAGTCAAATAAAATATCATAATGACTGTATATTTTTATAGATTTTTGCTGGATGTCCACATAAGGTGCTTTGGAACTGAGATGAGATGATCAAACAGCCTTGCGCTTGGCAGGATTCAAACCAACGGCAAGGATCAGCTATAGCAAACTGGTATTACAACGCTCAAACCACTGGGCTAAGCCGGCTCGCCAAATATATTATGGTATACCTAGATACAGTATATAAAAGATTATGAGTTATTTCACTTTTCCATGTCACAGAATGACCCTTCAGGATTCAATCCAAGTCAATCAAAAATTGACTTCAAATTTTTGACTTACACCACTTTTCCTCTCACCGGCTCATATCATAATCTTCTTTGACTTATGCCCGGTCACACAGAGATTCTATAGGTATCTATATCATAGATTGCCCTCTTTGATGGACTCAGAAAAAGATGAATAATAATGTATTATATTTTATTATGGAGTATGTGAGGAGAATGTCAATATGGAGGGATCGATAAAGTTTTATAGAAAACGAACCAAGTCTTCAAAATGAAGTAAAAATTGTAAAATTTCCAAAAAAAGTCGTCAATAAATGACTTAAGTGCACTTCATAAGGATAAATCATTTTGATTAGTTTCAGGAAATGAGTTATGTTCTATTTATTGTCTTTATTCGAGTTTATTATATATTTTTTTATTAACTATTTATTATGTTTTGTTGAGTAAAAAATAATTTATATTTTACAATGAGGATATATTATGATTTAATAAATATTTGTGTCATAGTGAATAACATTAGGTAATATATCAAAAAGATATCTTGTTAATTGTCGCTTACCGAGCAAAGTATTTTTATATTTTATAAGTTAAGTTAAGTTATGGTGCAATGGACAAAACAGAACAATCAGTTGCAAAAAAATGAAGAAATATAATCAAGTCGATTAAGAAATAGAACAATTGTTATTTATTGTTTTATTGTATGTAAAGGATTATTTTTATATATCCATCAAATAGCTTACAGCTAGAGGGATACTATCGCACTATTGTAATATTCAAATAAATAAAATAAATTCTCATTCAAGTTTGATTAAGTACTACATTTTTAAACCACAATATCTACAGTATAATATATAACATTTTTCATCTACTACTTTTCCAATTCTTTCAATAGAGAAAAATATTTTCAAAAAATTGACAAAATGCAACATTTCAATTTATCCATAATCGAGCAACTACATTTTTTGTTAAGCCACAGCAAAAACCATTTCCACATTCACATAAAATGAGTGATAACAGCCGAATTCCAATGAAGATGAAAACGCTATGCAGCAGTTATGCATGTGTTCTGCAAAATTGAAAAAATGGTTGTCTGCCAAAGTAATTAATTTATGATAACTACTTATTCTTCATGAGTGATAACTGTCCTCGTAAATAACTATTAATATAACATGCGCAATCAATAGAAATTCTGCGCTTAAATTCGACCTATTTTCAGCATTACACCACAGGGGCCTCAAAATCATTGATAATGATAACACACTCCACTAAATTTCATTGTTGGAAATTGTGAATAGAATTTATCGTAAATTGGCCGTACTACAACGTTGAATAGCTTGTGCGAGACAGTGCTGAACTGTACTATCATAACAGTGATAACAGCAGGCTGCTAATATTAGCTCACTGCAGTACAGTGTATGAGTTAGCACAATTAATTAATAACGGTGCTCCTCCATAGAAAGCAATTTGTATATCTATATAGGACCTATCTTATAATATTAAATATTGATAAATACAGGTATAGAGGCTTTAATGAGCGGGTGATACCCATTATTAATATTAGAGAAGAACTAATATATTGTGGAAAGATAAAGGAGACAACAGCTTGGGAGGAATAAATTCTGGATAATTTGTAAATTTATCCTAGATCAATTTTCTTGGATCTGTAAATTAACGACAGCATTATGTAAATTAGTAAGACTTAAGAGTTGTAATGTAATTTGAGAATAAGTAAAATTTAAGAATTTTGATGTTATCACACCCGTAAATTACTTATCAATAGGTAGCTTATTTATTAATAAAGTTCGTAGTTATCTCAACTTATTTAGTTCTGAGTTAATTGATCCCTACAACAGCCAAATTTGTCTTCAACAATAATAAAATAAATAAATATTGCCTTCAACAATACTAATTTGCTATTATGTGCCTCCTTTCAATTATTATAATATGAGAAATGAATAAAAATTGCCAACAAATTCAACAACAACAACAATCTAAAAGCATGTGCCTCCATGTTTGAAAATTAAACTTATGATGAATATCTCTTTACCTTGATTAGAGGATCAAAAGAACATACTTTATAGATTTCCTACCAGCATAGAATAAGATATTTTTCAAACATATTTTTAAATTTTAAATGTCATCCTCAAATTAGTATTTTATTTTGCTCACCAAAAACCGATAAATTCATCCTGCGTACCCTGTTTTTTATATAAGCTAGTTCACATTATTATTCTCAAAAGAGTGAGTTTGCATTCTTTCAATATTCTTGCCATTCAAGATTAGGAAACGTGCGAAGATTAAGTTATTTCTTCTTAAATAACGACCAGAATAATTTTGTAAATTGGAAAACTCCAATTTTATTGTTTCAGCGCTAGAAACTGCACTGTCCTAGAAACGCTAATAATAAGCACGTGCTTAAAAGAATACAGACAGACAAATATAATGGCAGTTGAACGGTTTCATCAGTAAAAAGCTGTCTGAAGCATCCCTCTCACACTTTTTCTCTTTCTCTCACTCTCAATTGTCGTTCTCTCTTGCTCTCTGCGACAGTGTCATGCCCAAAACATCAATCGTCACCTACAGATCTCGATTATTTGCCAACTTTCAAACGTTGCCGTAAGCGAAATTCAAGGCTGATTCCTAATTACGACATGGCAGAGCACCGTCCCCACTAGTGCACTTCTAAAAATTGGATCAACAGAATGGAAGGAAAACAAAAACTCACAGTACAGCAGAATTTGTGTAACATTTGGGAAAAGAGGCATATTCAACAGTATTGAGTTAAATTATATGAGTTCGGTATTGAGTTCGAATAAGGCAGATGACAGATCCTTAAAAATGTCAGACTTTATTTTTTTATTGATTCATACAATAAGTACATCAACAAAATGATAGAGAATAAACTCAGAGGAAAACTTTAGGGTGACATTCATTCAAAAACGTTGACAAAATGTGTAACAAGTGACCTATAAACCAATAATTCATCATTTTTTATTCAAGGCACAACTGTATCAAATGCACAATTTCATTCTTATCTGAAAAATCAATTAATACTCTTAGCTCATTCACCCATTCAAATTCAAGTCCTGTCAAATCATGGTAACTGTATAATAATTCATCACATCGCACTTCGGTTATTGGTTGAATATGAGTTTAATGCCCTAGCTCAATAAGGAAAATTGGTACAATAAATTATTTGAAACGTTCAGTACTTGATAAGTGAAAGTAATTACGATAATAGATAAAATAGCACATCTGTATTTTGTGAATCAGCATCTAACAACTTATTCATGATAAATAATTTAGATACTGAATAAGACAAGTTTCGGATGCAGATGCAAGAAAGAGCAAGGAGATAACTTGCAAGAATTTCAAAGAATTGAGTAACAAAGATATTCAATTTCCAAAAACAGTCTGCACTGTACTAAAAAGGTAGGTAGTATGAAATAATAATCTATTTCATTTGATATTGTAATTTTGTTTTGAATATGAACTATTTATTCATTAGAATAATGAATAATGTAGCCTATTAAAATATATTGTTTTCGGGAAGAAATTGGTTCAGTGGTCACGCTGATAGGCTAATGATAAGATCAGTTAAGAATCATGCGCTTGCTATACCCGTTGTAAGGGGGACCAAGAACCCCACTAGAAAGGGTGGTTTGAAACCCACCTAAAGCTGAAGTTCTACTTATATTTCATCTTAATCATCCGTCTCATTACCCATGCACAAGCCTAAATATCAATGTAGGAATCCCTCAGAAAAAAATAATAAGTTTAAAAATTTGAATGGATTAAAAGCTAAAAACCAGAATAAAATAATTATGTAGATTGTACATTCAAAACAAAATGATAAAAGTCTATAAATTGATTAAATTACGGATTGAAATGGAGACTGATTAAAATTCAAATGAGGTATTATTAAACCTAACCTAACTAGAGCCCAATAAATTATCCAATGATTTTTGACAACTCTATAAACGTATTGCTGATTGGAAAATAATGGATGAAACTATTGAGTTGGAATAGCAAATAGGCTATCCTAATTTGAGAACATAAGAAATATTTTTAGCACCTAGAAACGGGGAAAATATAAATTATCATGAATTATTCAATATTCTAGACAATAGTTGAAAATAACATAGAATAGACCAAACAACTTTGACCAAAACATTTTTTTTTCAAGTAACTCGTAAATTATTGTATAAGAATCTATTAAAATTGAGTTCTTAGTAACATTTCAAGAACAACAAATGATGATGAAGGCCAAATTGAGCAGACAACATTTAAGTTTATTAGAAAATGTAGCCAGTAGGCTGTTAAGAGTTATAGGTTAGGGTTAACCTCACACTAACAAATACTGTGATTCTAACGTATGTTAATTTAATAACTGAAAAAATTATTTGAAATATGAATTAACGTAAAAACACATGCAAAAAATCATTAAAATTTGTAAATAATTTAAAATTTGAATGTGGAACTCACCTCTTCACGTCGTTTAAGCCATCGTCCACAAGGGCTCTCTTCCAAAATTTCGCTTTCATCCTCGGAATCCTCGCCACTTTCCCGAGGTGATTTTAATTCTGGGTCATTACTTGCACGACTTCCAGGCATTCCGAGGAAATTCTAGGGAATCCTAGAAATAACACTACCGACCGACTACCGTACTGACAAAAATCAAAGAATGTCACACGTCGATAAACACATCAGCCTTTTGAATTGTATTTATAGAAATTCTATTATGCACTGAATCAACAACTAGCACTATACAAACCAAACAATTTTGGTGTCAAACACTCGATGAAACCTATGTATGCTCAAGAACAATAAATTGTATAATTTTAAATGCAGAAACAGCAACTCAGTAGATTCACCCATTACATTATAACGTGCAACTGAAATTTAGCTATTGCATACTCGAAGATAACTTGTCGGCAAATCTAAATTATAAAAAGCACTGATTCAAATGTAATTACACCGGTAACAGCCTAGAGAACATAGTCATACAACTGCTGATACACAAATAAAGATAGACGATGAAAAGTGAAAATTTAAGCTCCATCCATTGCACATTGCGGCACCAATCTGATCCTGCTCGCATCAAGGCTAGGGAGTTGAGAAGTGTGCGCATGTGCTAACTCATAAAATGAATCCATGCGCCATCTGTACTGTTTGTACTTAACTATTATCAATGGCCACCTATCTGGCACCAAATTCAAATTTATTTTACTTGAACGAGGATTTCACTCTCATAGAAGAGACATTTTCTGTTTCTTCATTATTTTCGAATAAATTGTTATTGTTCCCCAATTATTTTTTTCTTCTAGTATATTATTATATTGACCAGGCATTCCTGAATGGAAAGAAAAATAAAAATCTTAGTACCCTTTTTGAAATACCTATTTAATCACAACATGTTTCGGACATTGATGCCATTTTCTAGTGTCACTTAATCAAAAAGGGTACTAAGATTTTTATTTTTCTTTCTATTTCTATAAAAGTAGCCCTATACAGAAAAGAGATTCCTGAATAGATATATGGTCGTACACTTTTTTTAAATGAACTGTCAATACCGTAACTTATTTCCTAAACCGTCTCCTGTTATTACCATTCAAGTTATCCAATTCTTGTAAATATAAAATAGTCATTCTATATGATTGTAATTATTCTTTGTATATTGCATTTATAAATATCCATAAATCGAGATTGATATTGTAAGTAGTGAAAACCCTCTATGTCCTGTAACAGTGTAACTCGTCATCTTTTTTGAGAGCTCTTCAGTTTATGTTTATGTCTGCAGCTCGACAGAGAATTCCAACATATTTATCCTCTTTAAGTAGGTAGTTCAATAGTCGGTAACTTCATAAACACAATACAATAGACGAATATATAGGCTAAATACTTCATACTAAACTTCTCTCCTTAGTAATGACCAGAGCTCTGCATTGACAGTGTCTGGAAGTGGACCTGACTGACTCGGTCCTTGTCATAGTACTGACATAAGTTTATGTCAGAAATAAAATAACACTTATTAACGTTTGTTCACTAAGTCAAACATATAAAACAATTAAAAAACGATATTTTGCACGTTTTTCAAGATGACCCGCCATTGAAAGCATCACAGTTTCAAATCGTGTTTTTGTTGGGCTCAAAAATATTCTCGTACAGCGTAGGATGGTGACTCCACTAACCACTTCTTAATTCGTCTCCTGAAGCACCCGATGTCCAGGTTTCTCACTCCATCAATTAGAGCGTTACACATCCTCAAGGCTAGCACCGGAAAACAATCCTTCTTTTTGCTTAGCCTGCAGAATGGAACATCAAAATTCACTTCTCCTCTAGAGTTATAGGAGTGTGTTTATCACCTCTTCTTGCCAGCACGTGATGATTTTCTCTTGCATGCAGCAAGCAGAGCAAGATGTATTGATTAAACACAGTGAATATTTACAGACTGACGAAGATGGGTAGACTTTGACTATGGCTGACTTGCCGTGTGACCCCTCAGTGGTCAAGGTAACCTGCTGAGTCCAATATCCTGAGCTCTTTGGAGGTGTAATCTACCTCTTTACAGGCAGGTGCATGTCCCCACAACTGAAGACATGAACGACGAAATTAGTCGTTATCACAGAACCGACAAAAATTTATATTTTTCCAAAATATTTTAGTGAAACATCAACAAAGGAGACAAAATTGTATGAAAATAATTAGCGACCATGCGTTTTTCTACTGATTATGTACACACTACTGTTTTTCTACTTTTACAAAAAGGGTAAGTTGATTTTTAATTTTTATGTACACGCAAGTTGCCCTAAACAAGGGCTACTTCAATTGGATAGGATGAATATGTGAAAAAGTATTTAGAATGAATCAAATTCAATTAAAAAATGTGCTAAATATCGATAAAACACCTTTCTTGATTGCAACTAATCAGTCAGACTCAGGAAGTGATTAAAATCAATCAAGTACACAAAAGTAATGAAATGATAACACAGGAATAGATGGTAATAGAATTTAAAAAAAAAAACACGAATTTTCATCAAATACATAAATATTTTATAAATGGCTAACATTTCAGTGAATGAAAACAACAATAATAGTAGGAATTACATTTTTCCTATAGAAAAATCAGTTTTAGAAAATCTCAATGATTTTGCAGAAGTTATAAGCTAGATAGTTTCAAGTAAAATTAGTATTAAATACACATTATATTATTTATATTATTCAATAAATCAACTAATTATTAAAATTGGCAGCATTAAAAAACAGTAAACATTTGTACAGAATCACAGCGTGCGGTTTGTTCTTGCTTGGCTTGTGAACAATAATTTATTAAAAAAATTATCATAAGTTGAGCAGTATTCATAATTCGTAAGAACATATTGCACGGCCAGCCTTAGTTTTCCATGAATAAACCTGCAAGAAAGAGAAGACTATCAATAGAAAATTATGTATTTGAAATTAATAAATATGTTTTAGACTACAGTAAAGCAATGTGAACATTTAAAAATATTTCATCAAAATATAATAGGATGAAACGATTGTCACAGCTACAAGTAAGTGCTTATTCCATATCAAAAGACTCTAAATTAAGGTTTCAAACGGTTTTTGGCAAATGCCTGTTGGTTTTCACATCAAAATTTTTATTCACAATACAAACAATTGAGGGTCCTGCCAAAACCGAAGGTTTTTCGGCGGGTGCCCAGTTACAAAAATGCGAGTTACAAAGATAAATAAACTTAGAGAAAATAAATATTACACTTTAAAGATTTTAGCTGAATTGTATATGTTTATGAATAAAAACATAAACGTTTTTTTAAATCAAAGTTTATTTAATTGTGGAAGAGGATGAATATCCAACACAGTAAAATTTGGGAGAGGAATACCTCTCCCAGGCACAAGGTTACCTTATTTCTCCTCTCCCTTTCATCATTTTAATGATGTACTTATTATAAGATATACAGAATAAATTAATACAGGGCGTTTCAAAATGAATAACGGGATTTTAACATGTTATAATATTTATTTCATCCAACTTACAGTTAGAAGTGATATATGAAATGAAAGAGAAACCCAGTTTTGTTTGTTGGCATCAGTGCGCATGTACGCGGAATGTTTTCGCCACAATCCGCTGGAAACCGCTAGTAGCGCCTGACCGCTAGATTGGCCGTAAGGGGCCTAATGACAGTGCTTGTTTCGCATGGCCTCCACGGTCACCCGACCTAACTCCTTGTGATTTTCATCTTTGGGGGTTTATTAAGGATCTTGTTTAAGTGCCTCCACTACCATCCAACCTTCCCGAATTGAGGAACAGGATTGAAACAGCTGTTGCAGCAATTACTAATGGGACACTCATCAAAGTTTTGGGAAGAACTCGCATACCGTCTTGACGTGAGCCGAGTGACGAATGGTGTTGACATTGAACACTTGTAGGAATCATGTAAAACTGTTTGAGTTTCTCTTTCATTTCATATATCAATTGTAGCTCTGTAAGTTTGATGTAATAAATATAACAAATATTTGAATTGTATAGTTATAATATTACAGTTAAGCTTACCTTGTTGAATCAAAGTTTTTCTATTGGAAGTAATAGTATCGTTTTCTGTTTTGGTACTCGTCACCGGCACTCAAACTGTGGTTTTGCTGGTGTCGCCGAATTATTATAATTCTTATTCTAAAATATTACATTTTGTAATCTGTATTTATTTGTGAACATTTTTTGTAAGGCAATAAATTTGATTTGAACAAGTTAAAACCCCGCTATTCATTTTGTAACGTCCTGTATTATAGATGCTAATGAATAAGTAATGAATGACAGCTTACATGAGTGCTATGATGTGGGCGGAGAAGGCATGACCTCCATGTCGTCTCGACACCTGGGGATGTAGAGGGTGACACACGTGTGCTCCCAAATGTCGGCCGGGTATTTCTCGCCCGTCGTCCACTCGTCTGTGTCTAGATTGTAGCATTCAACCACCGCTGAAACAATCAATTTGATTTATTCGCCAAAAATGAATTACAAGATAAGAATTTATAAAATAGGATATGCTACTGCACGAAAGTAAAGTAAATAAATACAACTTATAGTACATACTTCTACATAAATAGCAGTAATAATTACTCCTAAATAAAACATACGAATAGTTTCTAGAGCTTAGTGAAAATTAATCAAACAATTGTTAACGACAAAATAATACTTGACAAGAGTGAAAACATGTTAAATAGCAGTTGCGGAACTGGATAGTTTCAAGACTGATTAAAAATATCGGGGACCGAGCTTCGCTCTGGAGTACAAAAGCATAGAAAATTTATTACGAAAGAAGAAATTATAACAACATTCATACAGAAATGTTCTATCTAATCACAGTAAATTGAGATTAATTCCCAGAGGAATGCAAAACTTTCCCTCACAAAGGCCCGGTTGCACAAAAGCCGGTTAAATTTTAATCCTGTTTAACTTCACGTGAACCAAATCAGAGAAGACCATTGATTTCAAAAAGATGGATCTACTGGAATTAATTAGGATTGAAAATAACTCGGCTTTTTTGCAACCGGCACTAAGTAACTGATTGAATGATTACAAAAGTCAACAGCTGAGTCATAATTTTGACACAGTCCCACACACATGAACTCGCTCACTCACTTCCATCATCAACAGACGACGAAATAATTATTATCATCTGTTTTTCCAAGGATGAATAATTATTATCCTTTTAATGTCCTTCAGCGAGTTTTCCCAGGGATGAGACCTAGTACAATCGAATTTTTATAATATAAACCTACTATGTTTTGAATTTCGTGAGAATCGTTAGAGCCGTTTTTGAGATCCGGTAAAATACAAACATTTAAACATCTAAACATATGAACAGAAATTGCTCGTTCAATAGTAGGATTCAACCAACGTTAGTAGACAGAAGGTTGATCACTCACAGGTGTAAGATTCGAAGTGGAGGGGGGAACGCCAGCGTGACGTCACGTGTAGTAAAAATGTGATGGAGTAACCACACTGAGCATACAGTTTATTCACTGTATCTTCAAATAAATCGTCGTTTATTGCCCTCAAGATTGACCTAGAACTTTAAAATTCCCTATACTTATAGCGAATGAATCACCGATTCTAATGATGTTGTTAAATATTCCAAGTTCATTCAAACTTGTATGAATAAAATGAAGTTGAAAGTTTTTCAAGAATCTAAAAACGTGACACGAAAAAGTTAATAAGCTGGAAAAGCGTTAGTAGACAAGTTATACTATTATAATTTCAGATTAACGCATGAAAAATATTGAAAAATTAATGCATTCCGATAAACCAATTCCGATAAATTTATTCATATAATGCACTGAACACATGCTGGTATTGAGCACATGTTCTACGAGAATCAAAATATCTCATCCCCAAATTCACAAGCTGATGATAGTCAAACTACAAAATATAAACACGACCTAGAAGAAGAGAAACCTTGAGGGTTTGAAAAGGAAGTTAAGAGGTGGGGTTTTTGCTTTTATATGGCAAAATGCTGGTATTATTCAAATGTTTTGATAATTACTGTAAGGCAGAAACAGAAAGCTTGCATGTCAGAAAATATTTGTGTTATATAATTGACTATACGTCACGTATGATTTTCAAGAATGCGATATTTGCCTACTCTGTACTACAGCATACGTCACGGCTGCAGTTCCCCCACTCCAATTGCATTTCAACTAAAAATACTATAGATGAGTGACCAACCTTGCTACTAACTTTGGGATTCAACAAATATTTTTGATGAAATAAGATTTGACAAGGGTGTCAACAAGGCACATGAAAGTTGCGGAATTAGGTAGTTACAAGACTAAAAATTCAACAAATATATATAAACAAGATCGGCAAGTGTAACAAGACATACACAGTAGATGCGAGAAGTGGATTCAAAGTATTCTTGAATGCGTTTGGTTTTAAATGGATGAGCATTATTGGTCTAGAGGGTTGTATTTTAATTTTTATGTACATTACAGCATTGTTCAATAAATGAAATAAATAGAATGCAGCATGGAAAATAATGCATATTAAATTTCAAGTGTAGTAAGTCAATAAAAAATAGTGTGTTATTAAGGGATAGCTATGACATAAAGAGACACTACTTGTATGATGACCCTACGACCTTCCTCAATATTGAATACAACTTGCCTGTCTTGTTAGTATGTGAGAATGGCTTTACTCCAAATCTCCCATCAAAAAGCTTTTACAGAAATCATAATCTAGGTAATCCTCTAACCCAAGGACAATATTTTCTATTTCAATATAAATGATCATAAATTATCAATTAATACAAATTGGGATATATAGTATTTCTATTCCAATACCAATTGAAACCAATCTCTGGATCTCTGTTCTGCATTTTTCTACTTAAATACTACCCACAGATGGAGATTACTGAGTTATTCAAATGCTAATGAATTAATTATTATTGAACGAAAATGCAAATTAAATGCTGTAAATCACCCCGGAGACTTCTGCTACTGCAAATATCGACAACATATTTGAACATAATTTTCGAATAGTATTTCCATCGAAATTCCATCTCGCTGTTAACCCTGCTGTCAATATTTGCAGTAGCAGAAGTCTTCGGGGTGATTTACAGCATTTAATTTGGATTTTCGTTCAATAATAATTATAAAATACTACCTTATACTTATGGTAGTTTCTCATAATATATAAAAGTTTCTCTTCTTCACATTGCTATAGCGAAGTGGTCACACCAGTTTGAGCAAACAGATTAGATTAGCACCGTACTCTCGGCTCCTCCATTGCAAGGGTGGCTACTTAAGGCCAGCTCCAGCAACATACAGATTGTAATAATTTATGAGATTTAAAATAAATTTCCAGTGGTTCAAACCGTTTACAAGACTGTAGGATTATTAATTTCTCATGAAAGCTTACACTGTTCCGAGACTCTTAAACCAGTTACACAAACATCGATTTTTGGACGATCAATTTTTTGCCGTCCTTATGAATTCTTCCAGATGAAACGGAACTTGACAAATATAATCTGATTGGCACAGTGCCGGTTGCACAACAGCCGGTTGAAATTTAACCATGATTACTTCCACAAGAACCAATCAGAGAAGCCTTCTTTTTAAAAATTCCTTCTCTGATTGGTTCCCGTGAAATTAATCAGGGTTAAAATTTAACCGGCTGTTGTGCAACCGGGCCATAATCTTTTAATCTAATGGGATTTATAAGGACGGAATAAATCGTACGTCCAAAAATCGATGAGTGTGTAACTAACTGGCTTTACACAAAAACTCGTTTCTGTACATGTGTAAATGAAGTAGAACGAAAGAGGTGATAATTATTGTACATGGAATACATTATTGAACTAATGAGAAGATCCGTATCTTCTTTTTATACAGGATTGGACAGGGAGGTATGGATGATTTGAAATAACAGTTACAAACTTATTTTTAAACGAAACTCAAAATTTATTCTTTTAGTGTGTACCTTGGATGTTGCCAATATACAAATTGAAGAGGAAAAAATTAAAACATTGATTATGTACGAAAAACAACATATGTTAAATAGGATGTCCATTTTTGTCCATACACTCCTGTAGACGTTGTGAGAAGTTGTCCATAATCCTCTGAAGCATTGCACGTGGTACAGCTCGAATTTCCACTGTTATTGTTCCACGCGGAACTTCAAGGGTGTGTGGTTTGTTATATGAAATTCCATAGCTGCTCTTGATGTATAACATGTCGCCTCATCTTGTTGAAGCCATACAGTATTGACGTTGATACGTCGTCTTCTCAATTGTGGCAGAAAAATTCACACAGCATAGTTAGGTTCTCACTGTTCCCTCAATTTATATTTATGCGACTCTCATGTTGATTCTAATATGTATATTGACAAAGCAGAAATTCTCTACATACTGTAAAAATGTGATGTAAAGAATGTAATTACAAATAAAGAATTTGAATTAGGTAACGATCCGTATTGACAGTGACGGTTCGAGAAAAGTAAGTGCCAATAATTAGTTTTATAGGGCTACCTAAAAGAACGTGTATACATAAACAAACCACTACCCCTTGAAGCCCTGAGTGGAACAATAACACTGGAAATTTGAGCGGTACCACGTGCAATGCTTCAGAGGAGTATGGACAACTTCTCACAACGTCTACAGAAGTGTATAGACAAAAAACGGACAGCATATTCAACAGATTTTGTTTTTCGTACATAATCAATGTTTCATTTTTTCCGCTTCAATTTTTATTATTGCAACATCCCAGGTACACACTAAATTAATAAATTTTGAGTTTTGTTTAAAAATGAGTGTGTAACTGTTATTTCAAATCACCCATATCTCAATGCCAAACCATGTATAAGAGTCATCGATTAATATTTTAATGGCAGAAACGACTGACCAGTAGCCCTATCGAACATAGCATCACTATGGGAGCCACCGATTAAGTAGATAGTAGAGTGGACGTGCACGATGCCAGCATAATAGCTGATACGTCTGTATTCTGTAATCCTTAGTAAATCATCTAATCTTTCAAATTTTTCAACCACCTCATCCCATATTTTTTCCCATCCGATCATTACCTGTCTACAATTTGTTAATCTACGATCGTGTTATAATGTAGGCTAAACATTACAGCATCACAATCAATTCCATAACACGGGTCTTTTCGCAATAGGTTTTCAAAACTATACTATAATGTGAACATTAAGCAATGACTTCAACATTATAACACGATTTTCGATGCTGGTTGCATCAACATTAAAACACGGTTTTCTGATGCTGGCAGCCTGGTTCAGTTTGTCAAGAGTTCACAAAGTCAAGTATTCAGTTTGACAAGATTTCAGTATGTCAAGTTTTGAATACGTGAAGTTTCAAGTTGGAAATTGCATTTGTTCAAATGCTAATTAATGAATAATAATTATTATTGAATTGAAACGAAAATCCCAAGTAAATGCTGAACAACACCGAAGATTTCTGCTACTGCAAATATTGACAACAGGGTAAACAGCTAGATGGAAATTCGATGAGCGCTACTATACAAAAAATATTTTCCAGCCCGGGAATCGAACCCGGTACCTCCTAATTGCCGGTCAGGAATGCTTACCCTTACACAAAACTGACGATCTCTGGATAGCAGCGCTCATTTTATACGAAGCCATAGCGGCCAGTCAAAACTAATTAATTAGTATCGTTTGATACTAATTAATAATTAAGTTTATGAAGTTTTCATTAAGTCAAGTTATCAATTCGTTAACATCTCAGTTTTATTCAGTTCTCATTTTGTCAAGTTTTCAGTTTTCAAATTCTCAATTCATCAAGTTTTCAGTACGTCATGTTTACAGTTTGTCTTGTTTTCATTATTTCAAGTTTGCTGTTCAATCTCTCTAAGTAGTTTTTCAACTACAGTTATTTCAATTTTTTTTACCATATAGGCTAGTAGGTTGATTTCTAACCTTATAACAAGTCAGCGATGTGACACTGCTTGAATGGTCGGTCGTAGATAAAATAGTGTATACAACAGTTTTATAAGGTCTTTAAAGCACTGCTCGTGAGATGTTTAAGACATGCGTTCGCTCGCTACGCTCGCACACTTGTCTCTTAACTCTAAATCTAACTCGTGCTTTAAAGACCCTAATTATAAAACTGTTGTATAAACTACTATTAATTTACACACAATAAACCAATACAATTTACTATTATAGCCAACTGACCAGTAGCCCTATCGAACATAGCATCACTGTGGAAGCCACCGATGAAGTAGATAGTAGAGTGGACATGGACGATGCCGGCATGGTAGCGCGGCGTGGGCACTCTAGTGAGCGTGTGCCACGAGTCGTGGTCGGTGCGATAGCAGTCGACCGTGTCAACGAGCACCCGGTTGCCCGTGTCAGCGTCCTCGTACCAGCCGCCGCAAGCCAGTATGCGGCCGTCACCCACTAGCATCATCGTGTGGTCGACGCGTGGCACAGGCATGTCGGCTCGCTGTTCCCAGTCGCCTGTCACTGTATCCAATCTGCACAACGAACACATTTTGTCATGAAAATAATTTATTTTAACTATATAACATAATTTACTGTATGCATTCGAATTCATTTATTTGCCATAAAAAAATACAGATTGATAAAATAAATATTCTAACTTACAAAATGGCACTACCGGCAAAGAAAACTTGTGCGCCGGCAGTGAGTTCGAACAACTAGGTACAGCAAACATGTCAATAGAAAGAAAAAGAGCTTATTCAAACCACTAGAATAACTAAAATTATGGAAACCAGGTCACATCTCAATACTTACAAACGATAAGACAAAGTATCAAAATCACAAGCAAGTGACAAACTCAAAAAGACCAATTCAAGGAAGCCATGACAATAATATTTTTTTTAAAATTTATAACATTTATTAATATATTTGATCTAAAGTTAAGGAACTGGAATAACCAACCTGCTTTTTAAAAATAATTATTTATTTCAACATACTAATACATCTAATACACGGTTATAAGCGATGTACGCTCTACGAGCTCTGGCAACAGACTGACTCGAAAAAGCAACTAAACTAATGGCTAGAAAATAACAATGCATAGCTACATCAGAATTATGAAGGGGGTTACCAAATTAACTTAAGACCATGTTAGAATGTAAACATTACATTACAATAAATCTCATTATAGTCCAATCGATGAATGGTTATAGAGGTGAAAGTTTGGAAGACAATTTTTGACCCCGCAGTTCTGTTTTTAGGTAATAAGGAGGTAAATACACCAAAAATTCCAACCCCCTACCAGCTGTGCTCAAGGAAGGGGGTGGTACAAATATACCATTATTTGGTGATCTTAAAATCAAAGTCAAAGATTTGGTTCTGAACACTTTCTCCAAATTCTCTTAGCACAGGGGGTAGGGGAGAGTACTTTTGATATCTTTACCGATTTACTATCCTATATAGAACTGCTGGGTCAAAAATTGTCTCCCAAACTTTCCCTTCTACACCTTTTTTTGAGCATTTATTGCCTGGACTACATGTGTTCTTATCATTGATTGAATACATAAATAAATGTAAATCATTAGTGTTACAGAAGTCCTAGGGTATGATCACATTGGATACACTTAACCACGCGTTATATCAGAACATATCATAACAATGTCCTGGCTCAGTAGGGTATTAGTTCATGAGGCAGTGATCTCTGCTTACTATGGATATTATGAGTCATTACTGTCTTATGGGATTTGCTGTGGGGAGGATCAAAATTCTCTAAGTAGTTTTTCAACTACAGTTATTTCAATTTTTTTACCATATAGGCTAGTAGGTTGATTTCTAACCTTATAACAAGTCAGCGATGTGACACTGCTTGAATGGTCGTAGATAAAATAGTGTATACAACAGTTTTATAAGGTCTTTAAAGCACTGCTCGTGAGATGTTTAAGACATGCGTTCGCTCGCTACGCTCGCACACTTGTCTCTTAACTCTAAATCTAACTCGTGCTTTAAAGACTCTAATTATAAAACGTTGTATAAACTACTATTAATTTACACACAATAAACCAATACAATTGTTTATATTCTACTGACCAGTAGCCCTATCGAACATAGCATCGCTGTGGAAGCCACCGATGAAGTAGATAGTAGAGTGGACGTGCACGATGCCGGCATGGTAGCGCGGCGTGGGCACTCTAGTGAGAGTGTGCCACGAGTCGTGGTCGGTGCGATAACAGTCGACCGTGTCAACGAGCACCCGGTTGCCCGTGTCAGCGTCCTCGTACCAGCCGCCGCAAGCCAGTATGCGACCGTCGCCCACTAGCATCATTGTGTGGTCGACGCGTGGCACAGGCATGTCGGCTCGCTGTTCCCAGTCGCCTGTCACTGTATCCAATCTGCACAACGAACACATTTTGTCATGATAATAATTTATTTCAATACCTATATAACATAATTTACTGTATGCATTCAATTCATTTATTTGCCATAAAATAATACAGATTGATAAAATAAATATTCTAACTTACAGAATGGCACTACCGGCAAAGAAACTTGTGCGCCGGCAGTGAGTTCGAACAACTAGGTACAGCAAACATGTCAATAGAAAGAAAAAGAGCTTATTCAAACCACTAGAATAACTAAAATATGGAAACCAGGTCACATCTCAATACTTACAAACGATAAGACAAAGTAACAAAATCACAAGCAAGTGACAAACTCAAAAAGACCAATTCAAGGAAGCTATGACAATAATATTATTTAAAATTTATAACAATTATTATTATATTTGTTTCAAAGTTAAGGAACTGGAATAACCAACCGGCTTTTAAAAAGAATAATTATTTCAACATACTAATACACGGTTATAAGCGATGTACGCTCTACGAGCTCTGGCAACAGACTGACTCGAAAAAGCAACTATAAACTAATGGCTAGAAAATAACAATGCATAGCTACATCAGCATTATAAAGGGGGTTACCAAATTAACTTAAGACCATGTTAGAATGTAAACATTACGTTACAATAAATCTCATTATAGTCCAATCGATGAATGGTTATAGAGGTGAAAGTTTGGAAGACAATTTTTGACCCCGCAGTTCTGTTTTTAGGTAATAAGGAGGTAAATACACCAAAAATTCCAACCCCCTACCAGCTGTGCTCAAGGAAGGGGGTGGTACAAATATACCATTATTTGGTAATTCGCATGTATCTCTAAAACTCTGCATCTTAAAATCAAAGTCAAAGATTTGGTTCTGAACACTTTCTCCAAATTCTCTTAGCACAGGTGGTAGGGGAGAGGACTTTTGATATCTTTACCACTTTACTATCCTAAATAGAACTGCTGGGTCAAAAATTGTCTTCCAAACTTTCCCTTCTTCACCCTTTTTTGAACATTCATTGCCTGGACTACATGTGTACTTATCAATGATTGAATACATCAATAAATAGAGTCGAATGACCAACAAGAATAGTGTAAATTATTAGTGTTACAGAAGTCCTAGGGTATGATCACATTGGATACACTTAACCACGCATGCAGATGAGAAAGAAAATCTGGAAAGAGCCAAAGAAACACGTTGTGACTTGCATGTAGCTGCTCACACTGAACGCATCCAGCAAGTGCAAACGTTCAGTGTTAGTGTTCCTATCACTCATTCCAAATTTTGTTTCTCGTCTGCACGCTTGGTCATGCATAACAAAGCTTGCACTTGCACATATACGCATTCAATGTAATCACAACTTTTACCCTTAATTTGATCAATATTGTCAACCAAGAGTTACAAATAAAAACGTGATTACCTCCAGACAGAACACAGCGCAGTATCCCTATCCAGTCCCCCCGACACATAAAGATAATGTCCACAGGCAGCGGCCGCATGCTGGGTGCGAGCCGCAGGGAGGGGCGTCACCAAATCCCAGCAGTCGTCCAATGGCGAATAGCACTCACATGCACACCCGCCTTCGCCCCGCCCCTCGCCTTCCCCCACCACGTCGGCACCGCCCATCGCTCCGCCCCCTTCCTCGCTGGCCCCGCCCACTGCCCACAGCCGTCCGCCCACCACTGTCAGCGAGAACCGGCAGCGCTCCTGTTCCATTGGAGCCATCGTCGACCAGAAGTCCTCCATCGGGTTGTAGCGGAAGCCGAACGGGTGGATGTTTTCCTGTTCAACACAAAAAAAATCTTTTACTAAGATAACGGCACATTGCTATAATCAATTATTATATAAAGGCAAATGCTTTACTGAGGAAGAACTTCAGTCCTGTGATGCAGATGCACATTACATTTCCAGCCGCATGGCAAAGTGCCCAATCCAATAGATCCAATTTGTATACTATAGAGTGTTCGGAAAGTGAATGGCCCATATGAATAAAACCAGAGCAAATGCTCATGAGCAAGAGCATGGAGCATAAGGTTTTGCTCATGAGCAAAAGGTAGAAGCAAAAACATTTGCTCATTTTTATATGAATAAGCTTTACCTTAAACTCTTACCTTATGCTCCTGAACTCTGGAGCAAATGCTCACGTATTTTAAAGATTTTTCATCAGCTGATTCGCTTTTGTAGCCTTACTTTGTTTTTATAGCTCATGGAAGCGCTAAATATGCAAGTAGGGGGCACCGCTTGTGTTTGCGTCGTCTGCTCTGTTTTCTATTTATGAATAGAGTTTTAGGTTAGTTTAGTTTAGAATTTTGAAATAATAGCGTGAAAAAATGTCATCTCTATAATAATCTTCCGCATATTCTTTTAATATCAATAGCCTTCTTATAATCGTCTACACTCTCATCTTCTTAAATGCTTATTTCCCATTTTGTGATGGCTATCTTTATATCAGGTAGCTATCTTTTGCATTTATTCGTTTGTGGGGATAATGGTGATATATATCATGGTTGAATCTAAAAAGAGTTTTATAGTTCTCAACTATTGGTTGTTATCGTGTCTGATATATAGTTTCCTCTTCCTCATACGAATTAGTTGAGCCATCTTACTATGAGCAAAAGGTGATAAGCTGCTCTAGAATAGACTCACCTTTTTTGAAGCATTTGCTTCAAAAGTTGAGCAAATGCTCTAGTTTATTCATACAATTTTGAGCAAAACCTTTTTACTTTTGAGCAAATGCTCAAACTATTTTTTTGAAGAGCATGAGCAAAAGGTTTTGCTTACGTTTATTCATAGAAAATGAAGCAAATGCTCCATATTTTAGAAGTATAAGCAAATGCTCAATTTTATTCATATGGCCCAATGTGCACCAAGAGAAATGACAGGGAATTTTCACGTGCTCTCTGCTGTGCACGGTGTACTGCAAACGTCAGTAGTATCATAGAGAAACAATAGCGTAAGTAGATATCCCATGGTATAGGGAATTTATGTCGCAACTTTTACTGTTATCTCAATCCGATTACTGTCGATTATTGTCAATTTTCACTGTTTTGTTGGGGTGGTAGTGTATGAATGGCACAATTTGAGAGACTACCACCGTCACACAGCTGCATAGGAAAGAACTACGTGAACTATCGGCTTGGGATAACAGTAAAAGTTGCGACATAAACGCCCTACACCATGGGATATCTACTTATGCTATCGTTTCTCTAAGGTAGTATTTAATGTGAAGTGAAGTAACATGATTTGATAAAGTAACTGATGTAAGTAAAGAAACACAAATAACTCTTAATTCAAAATGTTTAGTAATTTATTTTATTTCTATAATTCAATTGTACAGTGACTTTTTAAACACTAATTCACAGATTTTCCTCATAATTAAATTTGATTGGCTTTTAGTGATTTTAATTCCATCTAGAAACTTAGAAGGCTCAGTATGGAGGTGCTTTTCTAGATAATGATGCTCTCACTGATATAGGACCGGTTTCCGAGCTCGGGATCTATAAGTTCTGGACTTACAGAGTCCAGGACTCAAATAAGCTCTCGGGTCTAAATTGACTTTCTGAGTCACGATTTTATCTTCTAAACTCCGGAGTCTATCAAGTTCTCGACTTATTTGAGTCCAGGACTTAAACGCAGTAAACGTGAGGGAAATTCACAATATTTTGCTGTTGTATTGTTGGCATTATAGCAAAACGGAAACAGCTGATTACAGCGGGACAATTCAAATGAGCATGCTCTCCAAACTATATTGTAAAAATACGTTTCGATTTCTTTGTAGGTCTATTCAAAGCAAAACCTTTGAAAGGTGAATGAATAAACATTTCATTTTACGTTATGCTATTATTGATCATTGATCCTAACCAGTGATTTTGGAATAAAAATTTAATTAGGCTATTAAGTTTGAACACGTATTTGTTTTGAAAAAAAAAAACTGGAGTAATAATTTATTATTGTTATTATTATTAATATGTTGAATATGACATTGAATAATAACATTCAGATTGGAATACAAATTCCAAGGCAATCCTTGTATTATTTTGCTTGAACATTTTTAGGTTATGTCACAGTCGTAAAATGAGGTTAGTTTTTCACCCATATTTCTGATACAATTTTATTCCTAAATGAACTTGCAAACTATAAATTATGAATTTAGATGGACGAATCCAAATAATTTAGGTATTCCATGATATCTATTTGGATTTTTATCTACTCCAAAACAATAACTGAATTGTGTTTGCTCAGTTAAGTCTAGAACGTGAATTTAAACCCTACCCCAGTCGAGGGTTTAAAATCACGCTGTTTCAAGTCCTGGACTTAACGATTTTTGATAAATCCTTGACTCGAAAAGAGGCGAAAATCTAATTTAAGTCCTGGACTTATAAGACCTTCACTCAGAAACGAAATTATAAACTCCAGGGTCTAACATGATCTCTAAACTCCAGAGTCTATCTAAGTCCTCAACTAAGTTAACGCTCTGACTCGGAAAGCCAATTCTCTGACTCCAGAGTTTAAAGCCAGTTAAAGTCTAGAACTTAGCTAAATCCCGAGCTCGGAAACTGGCCCTTAGTTATTCGAGGTATTATATTATAGATTTTTCAGAAACTGAAGAATTCCATCGACATTTGAACTCAAGTTTTATATGAATAAAACTATCAAGGCCAGCCACCAACGTCATGTTTCATCAGACAATGTTCTGTAACATTTGACCTGCAAGTGCACACAAACTACTGCACACCTGCCTCAGAAGTGACTGTCACTAAAGTTGTCACATGTGAAACAATAAGTAAGTGGCAATCCTACAGGTGCGTACAGATATACGCGCCGCGAACATGAGTAATTCAATTCAATCAATTCATAATTCTTTTATTCATATACAGTGCACAAGAATACATAGATATGCTTTTAGTATAAAGGAATAAAAAAAAAATATCAATTCACAAAGATGTACCGTATTGCATTATTGACCTAGAATATTATTGCTAAGCCATAAAAAGTTTGCAAGTCTTGAAAAAAAAATTAACAAAACCTGCAATCTATTATCCAAATTCCGAGCCATCGGTCGACGACTGCATCGCAAACATGCCCACTATACTGTATATTATTCAACAAACACCACGACACAAGCCAACAACTGATGGCCCAAAACAACTAGCCTATTAGCCTATAAGAAATATAACTTACAAAATACATCATTGACTTGCACCGACACAACAACAAAGGAAATAGTCCACATGAGTCTTGGACTTGTCTGTGGACTTGTGTGGGACGAGTATCATTATACTGTGATATTTTGTGACTAAATAGTAGAGTAGAAGTTTAAGAAATAAATGAATATAACCTTTACCGATTTAGAAATAAGAGCAAAGAACAAACGGCAATACAAGATAACAGCTCTCAATTCACTTTTAATCAGCTGATTATATCTGTATTTTTACAGAAACGGTAAGAGATATAAAAAGCTTGGCATCAGCTGATTAAAAGTGAATTGCTCATGTTCGCGGCGCGTAAATCTGTACGCACCTTGAGAGACAAAATTATGCCCAGTATAATTATATAAGTATATAAATTGTACATGATTTGATAGTAAATAAATACATTTACGATTGTTCAATTTCAAATGTTTACCTGGAGAGACTGATTGAAGCATCCGCCGACCACATAGAGGTCATTGTCGAGTACGGCCGTTCCGTAGTTGCACTGCTCCACGTGGGGAATCGACGTCAGGTGCCTCCACTTGTTCGTCGATGGCAAGAAGTAGGTTATCTCATTCGTTATGCCTCCTATACCGAATCCTCCAACCTACAAATATACAAAAAAAAATCAATTGAAAATGAAATTATAAAAATATGCAAAAAAAAAAATCAATTGAAATAAAATTATATAAATATACAAAAAAGCAAATGAAAATAAAATTATGAGTATATTATATAAATAATATAACTATATTAATGTTTTGTGATATTTTTGTATGTTTCTGGCGATGGATGATGTCCATGTATTTGTCAAAATACTAATTATATTATTCGTGGATACAATATTACAAATCATATAAAATAATATGATTGGGTAGGAACAACAGGCTTGGCCCAAAACTATTCCATTCCCAAATTTTGATAATGTTACATGTCAATAAAAATAGGTTTGTTTCTACTGTAAATAGTTCAAGCTCAATTTTCGTCCAAAAATAAATATGAGATGCAAATTTTAAATTTAGAAGAATTAAAACACCAACGAAATTAAATATTATACTTAATTATCACTGCACATTGAATTGATTATATATTTAATAAAATTTTGAAGCCACACAAATACACACAAATTCTCACTTATTATGACGGAACTGGATGAATAATAATGACAATCAAGAATGATCATTATTATTAAATAATTTTAGAATGTTTAAAAAAATACCCAATTTGCTTCGTTATCTGTTTTGTCTAATGATAGCAAACAAATTTTAATCAGGTGCTGATTTAATAACGTTGAAATTTATTTCAAGGCGTTTTCAGATGAGTCGGCAGGGCAGGAAGCTCTCCGATTGGTTGATTGGGTTGGCATTCGGGAATCAGCTGATAATCAGCCAATGGAGAGCTTCATGCTTTCCCGACTCGTCTTAAAACGCCTAATGTGGTCTCGCTCTAATACTTTACCTCTTACAGCCTGTTCTTGGAACCTAGAGACAACGTAAACAAACATGCGGGTGTGAGAGGAGATCTTGGAGAATCCAAAAGAGTAGACAATTAACACTGAACTGAATAATTGTTACATAAATTCAGTGTGAATGAAAACATTGCGAACTGGTATTGATGAGTCCAGTATTAAAAGCTGACACGATTCACTATTTTAGGAACAAGCCACATGAGGTGTTTTCAGACGAATCGGCAAGGCAGGAAGCTCCCCGATTGGCTGATTGGGTTGGCGTTCGGGAATCAGCTGATAATCAGCCATTCGGAGAATTTATTGCCCTGCCGACAGGTTTAGACAACGCCCCATGTGGCTTCCTTGACCCTTAAGCCGCGTTTACACCAAAGTTATTAACAAAATGTTAATAACTTAATCCTTATAGATTCTATTAGATTGAACGGAACTTGACAAATACATATGTTCATCATGTGTATGATAGGTTATGTTCAATCTAATAGAATCTAATTTTGTTAATAGCTTTGGTGTAAACGCAGCTCAAGAACCGCAGACTTTAAAACATGATAGATCTTCTATCTTCTTTGTCAAATGTACATAAAGACAACAATTCGATGCTAATCAGATGATGGCCCATATGAATAAAACCAGAGCAAATGCTCATGAGCAAGAGCATGGAGCATAAGGTTTTGCTCATGAGCAAAAGGTAGGAGCAAAAGCATTTGCTCATTTTATATGAATAAGCTTTACCTTATACTCTTACCTTATGCTCCTGAACTCTGGAGCAAATGCTCACGTATTTTAGAGAGTTTTCATCAGCTGATTCGCTTTTGTAGCCTTAGTTTGTTTTTATAGCTCACAGAAGCGCTAAATATGCAAGTAGGGTGCACCGCTTGTGTTTGCGTCGTCTGCTCTGTTTTCTATTATGAATTAAGTTTTAGGTTAGTTGAGTTTAGAATTTTGAAATAATAGCGTGAAAAAATGTCATCTCTATAACAATCTTCAGCATATTCTTATAATATCAATAGCCTTCTTATAATTGTCCACACTCTCATCTTCTTAAATGCCTATCTCCTATTTTGTGATGGCTATCTTTATAACAGGTAGCTATCTTTTGTATTTATTCTTTTGTAGGGATAATGGTGATATATATCATGGTTGAATCTAATAAGAGTTTTATAGTTCTCAACTATTGGTTGTGATCGTATCTGGTATAGTTTCCTCTTCCTCATACGGATTAGTTGAGCCTTTTACTATGAGCAAAAGATGAGAAGCTGCTCTAGACTAGACTCACCTTTTTTGAAGCATTTGCTTCAAAAGTTGAGCAAATGCTCTAGTTTATTCATACAATTTTGAGCAAAAGCTTTTACTTTTGAGCAAATGCTCAAACTATTTTTTTGATGAGCATGAGCAAAGGGTTTTGCTCACGTTTATTCATAGAAAATGAAGCAAATGCTCCATATTTTAGAAGTATAAGCAAATGCTCAACTTTATTCATATGGCCCATTGACTTTATATAGGTGTGATCACCTTGAATGCGTATATGTGAAGTGCAAGCTTGGTGGTTATGCTTGACCACGCTGGCAGATGAGAAACAAAATGTGGAAAGAGCAATAGGAATACTCACACTGAACGCGTGCACTTGCTCGTTGCGTTCAGTATGAGCAGCTACATGCAAGTCACAACGTGTTTCAATAGCACTTTTCAAATTTTGTTTTTCGGCTCATGCATGATCTGACATGCACTTACACATACACGCATCCAATAATTGACCGAACGTAGTGAGGTCTATGTTTCAACTCTGATTTTTTTTGTCTGTCTGTAACGCGATTACGGCCAAACGCGTTGATAGAATTCTATGAGATTTGGCATGAATATTCCTTTTTCCACTGCGCGTCGATGTACACACAAGGTTTTTTGAAATTTGCATTTTAAGGATAATATTAAAAGAAAAGGAATTCCTCCATACTCTGAATTTTCATCAGATGGAAAGATTATCACGGAACTGGATGAATTATATCATATGGAATACAAATTCAAACGTGAACTGAGTTTGTTAACATTTCAAACAGGTGACATCAGATACTTGTGGATGAGAAAACTGCGTGAGGTCTACTGTTCACAGAACTACTAGTATTATATTAAGTATATGATAAGTCTTATTTTTAACTCTATTCTTTTCAAGAATAAAAAGTCTTGAAAAAGAATAGAGCTATCTGCTTTGTGAAGTGACAGACAAGGATAACAATCTGATGTTATTTATTTATTTTTTTATTTTTACATTGATAGATACAATATCATTGGTTGCGTTCAAAGCCACTGATCGGTGATTGAATGATTGGGGAAGTAACAGCAGGCTTAAAGCCCAAAACTGTTCCTTTTCCAAATTTGGATAGACATGTCATTCAGATGCATATAACATGTTTTGTATGGATCGAAGTATTTGTATTTAATAAATAAAATGTCTTTTTAAATTTGACGATTTTGTTAACTTGTTTCATTGAATGGCAAATAAAGATCTTGTATTCCTGTACCATGCTTACTTTATAACATGACTCGGCACACAGCAGCCGCTTGAGGGGGGCATCACATTGCTGGCCTCCCCGCACCACAGTCTCCACCGGCACCTCACTCAGGTGAACGCGGCGTAGCAGACGTTGTGCCCAGTGTAGGCGCTGGCCCGCGCTGAAAAACAACACAACAAAACAATACATAAATGAATAGATTAATGAATTGATAAATAATGGGAAATAAGTAGCTTACAATACGTGAATAAATAAAATATTAGTAAACAAATGAATGAAATGTAAATGATTAGAACAAAGAATAGTTAGATGATTGATTAATTGATTATATTCCGGACCACTTTCTCACAAACTCCAAGATTAGTTGAAATTTAAGATAGATATAAAAAATGAACCTACAGTAACTTTTTTCCATGTCGACATAAATGAGGCTCAATATTTCTGCTCAAACTATTGAATGCAATGATTTTTCCTTAGCCTATATTTGTTAGAAGTGGACTCGCTTACAAATTTTGCTTGTCTTTTGACCGGGTCAATTACCTGGCAAACCATAGGTTGGCTAGGTGTTTTTCTTCCTTTCATTCTATTCAGCACACCCCATCATGAAGTCTGTTTTTGTATTTTTTAGAAATTTGTAATTTGATTGTATTGTTTTTGAGTTTTTATTGTGTGTTTGGGTTGAATAGAATTATTGATTGATTGGTTGAGGGCAGAGTTAGTACTCCATGTACTCTCTGCCACACAAACCTTAATGAATAGATCCTACCATACCCTAGATGAATAGATTAACAGAAAAACAAGTAAAATACATAAATAAATAAAATATTGTTCACAACACAAAACTAGAACTGCCTTAACAATATTTATTTTCAATAGAAGAACTTGTGTCTTGAATCACCTGACAATAAAATATATGCATTTTGTGTGAAATTGTGATATTGTCAAAAATCAATAGATTCAAAATTCATAGATATTTCCTATCTTGATTAACAAGAAATGTCGCATGTTTTATTGGTAACGAATCAATTAAATTTCAATTTATTAATTTACACACAGAAGATACAAATTACCAAAACACAGGTATGAAGCACATGTAAGAATTTTCTAGAGCAAACATCATTGATTGTATTCAATGATCTGTGATATCATTTGTGTAACGGAATTTGTTATGTAAATGTTATCATTGAATAAAACTTGATTTGAATTATTGAAGTATAATCTGTGGGCAACATCCAACAGAATATTTTCAATAATGAAACACTAGAATATTGTCTAGAAATATCACGAATTTATTGAAAAGTTGTGACACCAAGTGTTAAAACATGTATGTAACTTTACAATACATTCGTGATATTTTTAGACAATATTCTAGTGTTTCATTATTAAACATATTCTGTTGAATTTTGCTCACAAATTCTATTATTTGTTGATTTGTATCTTGTGTGTTCAAATGAATAAATTGAAATTGAATTAATCCCATTTACCAATAAAACATGCGACTTCATTTCTTGTTAATCAAGATATAAAATATCTATGAATTTTGAATCTATTGATTTTTGAAAATATAATAATTTCACACAATGCATATATATTGATGTCCGGTGATTCAAGACTCAAGCTGTTCTATTAAAAATAAATTAATGAATATTGTTAAGGCAGTTCTTGTTTTGTGAACAATATTTTATTCATTTATGTATTTTACTTGTTTTTATTCCAGTTACCAATGGAACATGCGACTTTAATAGAATAGAATAGAATAGAAAAATCTTTATTAAAATTTCTTGTTAATCAATATGGGTGACTCGTTGGAGTAAGTGATAACGCGCCGTTCTAATAATCAAGAGAACCCGAGTTCGGATCTCGACCGCGGCAAAAGTTTCTGACCACAGCACAATCACATAGAGATGGTCACCCCGTCTTACAGAGGAGACGATAAGCCATCGGTCCCGACAATCTAAAAAGTAGTCGTCATCTTTGTTCACATGGTGTGTTCATATTGTTCAGTGTTCATATTGTTCACATGGCGGCTATGTTACTCGTAGACAATCTGAGAGATTTTTGCTAGAACCACCTTGTAGAACAGCGGCTGCCAGTGCTCATGCAGCGTATTATGGTCCTAGACTTTTAAACCGTCTGTTGCTTGAAGTTTCTGGAGCATCCCAATGTATACCAATCAGTAGCGGCTCGTGATCTTCTAGCTTGGGGGTTCAACCTCATGATCTATTGGAGAGAAAGGTCAAGAGGATATAGAGTATTGAGCATAATCAAGTGTAAAGGTGATCAATAATAATTTTAAGGAATTACACCCCAAAGATTGAGCATATTTTCTACAATTATAAATTTTTTGTCCTGTTCATATTTTTCTTGTTTGATTTTTACTTCGGGAGTTGGTCACCATTATGTTTTATTTTACACCTACCCTCAATATCAATATTGTTTGTATTTAACAAATACTGAACCTTATTCATATTTCTTCATCAAAATGCTGTTACGGTAACACAATAAATTATATTGACACTCTCACTAAAAGAAAATGGACACACTAGAAATACTCACGAATACACGAAACACACTAGAAATTACTATATTCTTCTACACGCAAAACAAATTTATATAACGAAAAATGCAGTGAGATCTATCACAACAGTAAACAGTGTATACCCGAAACCATACCGTATAACCTCAAAACTGTCACGCTTAGGCTACTTCTTGTTTACCGCTTTTTTACTGTTTACTGCCACCAAATTTAAATTTATTGGTTATAAGCAAGTTCAAGATGGCACTGAATCCGTATCACGAATACTCACGATTCATTCCGAGGTTTACCGAATGCTTCACTTGCCTCGGCTAGGTTCGGCTACTCTCGGATGAACTCGTGCAAAATTGGTTCAGACAGGATTGTGAACCAAATCCGTGCTAGCAAACCGATTCCCCTCCTCCGTTCCACTACCTCGCCCAGCCCTGTTTTTGGGTTCACATCGGGGAATGAACACTGCTACCCACCTCCACCCGTCCCGTCATCACATTCGGTGCTGTTTCAAGCAAGCCTCTCCGGGATCTCAGGCACCGGCAGCAAAACATCAACGTTAAGTTTACGTAGATGAAAAATGTTGTGATGTAATTTAATGAGAATAAAATAAAAATATAATTATTTGAGTTGCAAATTCATCATTGTATAGGAAGTTGATTGAATTCTGGGGGTTCAATGAACCATTGAACACATAGGACGAGCCGCCACTGATACCAATTTGTTATTATTCTTTCACTTTCAAAACTTTTAGACAGTATCTTCGACACTACTTATTAGGGAGACAAAATGAAGACTAATTTTGATTTATTTCTCAAATCTGTTTGTAAATCTCAATTCTATTCTTAGAATACATATCTTACTTAGTATAACAGAGCAGAAGAGAATTTGTTGTTTTATTTTTAAATATTGGTGATCTTTATCTTTGATGTAGAACATATAGTTGAATCTCAATTAGGCCTATACTGATTACAAGAGCAACATTTGTATGAAAATAGCATAAGAGAATGAAATTTTCTTTTTTTCTTGATATTGTAATGTAAAATTATAAAATCTAATTATGTTATTAATATTACGATGTATATTAGTATCTTATGCTGTCCAACATTCTAGATATACACCATCCCTCATCACAAGCTTTGCTTAAAGAGGGATGCAACAATATTATTTAGAATATATTTTTTTAGAATCTCTCATCATCATCCCTTTCACTCATTACCCACGCACAAGATTAAGAGCTTATGTGGGCATCACCCTCAGTATTATTATTATATGGTTATATATCACGACTATATATCACCAAAAACAGTATCTGAAGAGTATTTGTTTGGATGATTGCAACCAACCTGAGCGAGGCAAGATTAGCATCGATCCACTGCAGCGTGACGGCAAGCACATCAGCCTCGGAGCAGTTGACCGGCAGATCGCAGGCAAGCAGATGCTCCAGCTGAGCCTTGCTGAGTCGGCAGAAATCGGGTGACTGCGACAACTCGACCAGGTGCGACGACATGAAGCGGTAGACCACGCTGCGGAGTCCAGCCAGCGAATATGTCTCCGACAGGGTGGCTATGTCCACACAGTTCTCTAGGTCTAGCTGCGTCTAGAAATCAAGAAAGCCCTGTTATTTCAATCGCTAATTCAAGAGTTTATCGTCAAAATAATTTATAATTCACAACCCAAGCACAAGCCTGGAGTTCATATGGACATCATCCTCAGCAAAAAAGTCATTAATTCCCGATAGAACGACTATGCCATCAGTCGATTTGGCGTCCCCTCTCTCAGCCGAAGGACCTACAAAAAGGCCAGGAGTGGAACGAGTAGGTCACGAGTGGAGAGACCAAACCTCACCACTGCTCAAAGAAGGGCGGCTATTCAGGCAAAACTTATTGGGAGAGGTGAGGCTTTCGACCCTGCGACGTTTCGGAAGGGCAAAAATAAAAATCCCAAGAGACCAGAGATGGGTGAAACTCCAGGCACAAATTTGGGTCAAGAGGCTGAGTCAAGGGTGGCCAGGAGCCCTAGAGGCAATTTGGCCGCCCCTTCCTCAGCGGAAGGACCTTCAAAGAAGGCCAGGAGTGGAACTCACGTAGGTCACGAGGACTTATCAGTCTGAAGAGACTGCCAAGCATATCACACTGGATTGCGGCAAACAACCAGGTGATGAATAGGATGTTAGGATAGGGAAAAACTACTAGTTCTTGTAAAGTATTGGTTTGCCCAACTAACATACTACTTGGGAACACAATAAGCTTCGGTTGACGTGTGAGGTTCTTCGAACCGTTGGATCCTTGAATCCGTCCCTTCAGAAATAATGATAATACCATCAGTACGTTAGGGTCAGGCTATCATTTGTCAAGTTCCTGGATTCAGAGAGTCCAGTGGATACAGTATCTTTTAATTTCAGAATTATCAAATATACGAGGATATTGACATTTAAAAGCAAAAGCCTAACCTCTAACCTAACCTTAAACCTTTAACTTATCTCTAATCCCCAACTAGTGTGCAACGGTGTAGCTGTCTGTGTATCAGTCTGCAACAAAAACCTAATGCAGAGGAACTTGATGAACTGAATGGCTTAACTTACTTTACTTGATGAATTGAGAACTTGACGAACTGAATGGCTCAACTTACTTTACTTGATGTATTGAGAACTTGACGAACTGAGACGGGGAGAGTCGCAGTTCATCGAGTTCTCAATTCATCAAGTAAAGTACTTATTCTGACCATTTATCGATATACTACTGTAAAACAAATGAGAATTTGAGCCATTCAGTTCGTCAATTTCCTGTTGCTTTCAGAAAGTTCAATCAATACAGTACTATACAGAGTTGGTGAAAATTATGAGAACAGCTTAATATTTCTTTTACAATGATAATTTGACAGTAGGTTTCATTTGAGAAGAATAATTTGACAGTAGGTTTCATTTGGGATTAAAAAAACTTTCGAATTAAAAAACTACTTTCATGTTTCTTTTAAATGTAACCGCCATTTTGAATCCAACCTCATTTTTTAATGAGGAGGTTGTCATGTCACATTATGATACAGAATTTCAAGGTAAAATGAATGGCCAAAACCGCACATCGATAGCTCGAACCGTTTCAAAGTTATACACATTTTTTGTGTAGTTGAGAAATATGTGGGTCAGACAGGTAGAAGTTTCAAAAGTAGAATTAAATAACACATCAGAGATTGGAATAAACAAAATGGGGAATCTAACTTTGCAGAACATTTAATAACAAATAATCACAAGTTCACAGTTGAGGAGAATGTTGAGTTTCTGCATGTTAATAACAAAGGCAGATCTTTGAATATTCTAGAGGCTTTAGAAATAAGAAGAGTAATTAAGGACAATTCCTAATATAGTTTAAATGTCCAGATTCATTTCAACCAATACAACACTACGAATTTAGTTTTATCATAACATTGTAAGCATACATTAGTCAATAGTTTTTCTATTTACATTTTTGTTTTATTTTATTATCTTTTACTTGTTTTCTTTATTCTTATTTTGTACTGATAGTGAAATTTTGTTATCATGGCGAGTCTGTTGCTTGAGCCGCCATTTTGTGACACCTTCAAGTGGGAGGAAACTGTCTAGCTGGGCCAATGGCAGGCGTTGATGCCCTTGACTAATAGCTGTACTCGCCTACTAGTATAAATTCTGCTGCTCTTGTATTTAGTTCTAGTTTATCAGAGATTGACAATGGTGTAACAACCGAAACCGGTCTTTCTATCTATCAATAAATCTGTGGTTTTTTGACAATTTCGTAGTATTTTTATTTAATTATTCACATTTATAGATACTAATAAATGATACAAAAATAAAATTAGTAAGACATAGAAAATCTAGAAAATCGAAGCTATCAAATTTCACTTTTTTAGGTGTTAATGTACACTTCAAGTAACTACTCACATACGGTATTCAACACTTTGAACAGAAAAGTTCGATCTGTCAGATTTTTAATGAAGGTACTCATTTAAAACTCAACAGCACCAACCTGCAGATAGTTGGAGCAAGCTTCGACCACCGCCACCACCTGTATGTGTGAGGCAGCCGACAACACGTCCTGTATGTTGTCTAGGTTAAGCGTGAGGCGTGACGAGTAGGCATAGTCCAACAGCAGACGCATGCCTGCAGCCGGCACACCGCCCACGCAGATCTCGGACAGCCGCGACTCGAGCATCGCGTCTGTGAACATCGCGCGGAAGTAGTCGCTAACTGAAGCCAGTACTACTCGGTGGGCCTACAACAGACAACACAACAGATGACTATGGATATCGAGGGCTACTCTCAGTTTAAAGTAAGAGTTAAGGCTGTGCAAAGTTTTCATTTTGATAGCTAGATAATATACAAATCGAAAAACTTCACCAGTAGAAACTTTTGTTTTTAGCCTTTGCACAGCCTTAAAAGGTGTTTTTAATTAAAAATAATACTACCGTCAAACCGGCTAACTTGGGACAGTTTAACCCCTTCCCTCCAATTCCAACTTACCAGCTGTCTGTGCAATTCATTCCAAGTTCTGGCATTGTGGATTTGTTGGGAAGACATCATTGGAAATATTTAATAACGTTTTGAACATCAGATTAACAGCTGAGATACTTTTTCAACAGTCATAACAATCTACTATCTCTAACCTACTAGTAGTTCTGTGAACAGTAGACCTCACGCAGTATTCTCATCCACAAGTACCTGATTGAAACTTATGGAAATACAGCAATAGACTGGCTTCTCCACACATCTGTGTAATCACTTGTCAGCTGATTTATGATGTATAATTCTATAGTCTGATTTTTACTCTAATATTGGCGTATGAAGGAGGCTCCTTTTTCCTTTTATATTATCCTTGAAATGCAAAATTTCCAAGAACCTTGTATATACGTCGACGCGCAATTTGAAAAGGAACATACCTGTCAAATTTCATGAAAATCTATTGCCGCGTTTCGCCGTAAATGCGCAACATATAAACATATAAACATTAAGAGAAATGCCAAACCGTCGACTTGAATCTTGGACCTCACTTCGCTCGGTCAATGAACTCTTGAGCTATTCTCATTTCTTGTGGCATAAACATGATGGTCTCTATTCATATTTTTTTCAATGTTGAACAAAATGAACAAATAAAACAGATAAATTATGTTTTTATTTTAAAAAAATAAGTAAATGCATAAAGGGCTCAGAAGGTCATCACTCTTTCTTTAATAAAGGTTTGCAGCTTTCACGGTAGTTACATTGCATAAAAGACTCATTATATTTTTGTGTTAAATCCATACAAAATTACTTTTGACTTATTTGGGTATGCGCAGCAGAGGAAGGTAGGGATACAGCGGCGGCGATGTTACCGTTCTAAAGCGGACAGCGTTTTCTAATGTCTAGTGAGTGTTCAAGTGCTCATGATACGCATACGAAGTTTCATGTCTGAAAGCACTGAGTCGACTGAGTCTAATCGAAAAATTGGCAACTGAGCTTCTACCCATGACTCTATTCATCACTGTAATTGGCTGATCTCCCTCCATTTCTTTGCTCAGCATATTCCTCCAAGTCAAAAGTAATTTTGTATGGACTATAAATGATTACGAATATCACTTTATGTTATGTATATCATATTTATATTTATATTTGTCTTGTTATTTTTGTTTATCTTGTTACTATTGTATTCTTTTGAAATTGGTGTATACCGTTGGAAATGTAATAAATAAATATCTAGGACTAGGACTAGGCTACTCTTAGTTGTATGTAAAAGTAAGAATGACTGATCAACAATCACCTGAAAGGCCTGCCCCTCAGTGATGAGCGTGACATCTAGCAGCAGTCCCTTGTCACGTAGGGCATTGAGCCCCGCCAACAGGGTGCCTGTGTGTGATGGCGACTCAAACTCGTAGGCCACCGCTGATTGGTTGCCGCCTCCACCACGGCCCCCCGCGCCACCCCCCACTCCGCACCGCCTCCGACCAAAGTCCTTCACGCGCACCATGTCTCACAGCCGGAACACCATCTGCAAACAATCAAACACACAAATTATTAATTAAAATAAGAAACAACTGAACGGTTAGTAAAAATATTAATGTTCTAATAGAAAATCCTAAAATCCTCTTTAGGTTGGCCATTAACGGTAGGACATACATAATTGACCGAGCGAAGTGAGATCTAAGATTCAAGTCGACGGCTTTGCATTTCTCTTTATGTTTAAATGTTGTGCATTTACAGCGAAACACAGCAATAGATTTTCATTAAATTTGACAGGTGTGTTCCTATTTGAATTTCGAGTCGACGTATACATAAGGTTTTTAAAATTTTGCATTTTAAGGATAATACAGAAGGAAAAGGAGTTTCCTTCGAACACCAATATTACCGTAAAAAAAAGACTACAGAATTATTCATCATAAATCAGCTGTCTAGTGGACTATAATACTACCCGTCATAGACATCGAATATATTGAAAATGTATCTTTCCATCAACGTTAGTAGACAACTAACTTTGTCTTCCCATAAGCTGAGGCCATGATTCTAGTTTTGAGTTTGGAGTTATTGATAGAAAATATTTTTTTTTCATATTTTTCTTTTTAATCTGATGATTGAAATTCCTACAAATATTATTGAAAAGAAATTGATTTCTAAAATCATGAAAGGTGAGAAATGAAGTTTGTAGTTTTGTTGAAGTTTGTAGTTTATTTTGTTAAATTCAACACACCGATTTTTCGCCAACACGACAACACAGAATGCTCTCTGATGGGTTGATTGGATTGATCGACGGCAGCCAGACCTGAAAACAGCGCTCACACTCACATTCCGGGACGACACGTCACGATACTATAGGACAGAAAGCTCTATGTTTATTTGTGATTTTTTCTAGACATTTTAAAATGATAAATTATTTATCAATTCTTGAGAAAACATAACAGGTCAATGTAACTTACTGAGCGCGAGGTCTACTGTTCACAGAACTACTAGTACACATGTCGTCATACATTGTTCTGTCATCACAGTGGAAGGATTCGAGCAAAATACGTTAAGGTTAGGTTAGGTTGGAACAAAGGGAGCGAAAGATAGTAAAGCTGCGTTTACACCAAAGTTACTAACAAAATGTTTATAACCTAATCTTTATAAATTCTATTCGATTGAACATAACTTATCATACACATAATGAACATGTGTTTGTCAAGTTCCGTTCAATCTAATAGAATCTATAAAGATGTTTGTGTAAAGCAGCTTAGGTGAGCAAAATATGTAGAGGTTAGGTTTTTGTATCTCCGATTTTACTTTCCTTGTCCTATTACCATACTTTATTTGTGTTTAGTGGAAAAAATAATCAACTTATAATAACTAGTAGTTCTGTGAACAGTAGACCTCACGCAGTATTCATATCCACAAGTACCTGATTGAAACTATAGACCTTATGGAAAAACAGCAACAGACTGGCTTCTCCACACATCTGTGTAATCACTTGTCAGCTGATTTATGATGAATAATTCTATAGTCTGATTTTTACTCTAATATTGGCATATGAAGGAGGCTCCTTTTTCCTTTTATATTATCCTTGAAATGCAAAATTTCCAAAAACCTTGTATATACGTCGACGCGCAATTAAAAAAGGAACATACCTGTCAAATTTCATGAAAATCTATTACCGCGTTTCACCGTAAATGCGCAACATATAAACATTTGAGCATTAAGAGAAATGTCAAACCGTCGACTTGAATCTTAGACCTCACTTCGTTTGTCAATTAATTTGACCTTAGAATGAGTGATTGAGCAGTGATGTGTGATTTCATAACCTAATAATACCTTGGACAACATAAACTTTCTATCAAATTTTTTTAAATAAGGTAATTTATAGGTAGAAAATAGTACCTCGGTTTAGTATCTTTGTACTAGGTTATGCTTAGGGTAATAGATATAGTTTTAGATTTTTTGGAATTTTTGTATTATCTGTTGTAGCATAAATTAATATTAATTTGATGATAACCTCGACACATATATTATATAGTGAGGTATCATTTTCTAAACCCTGAATATTGTTATATTAAAAAAAATGTAATATAATGTAATGTATGTATGAATTTATGAATAAACTCCTCTGGATGTGTCGTCCAACATCCAGAGAAATTATTATTATTATTATTTGAGAGAGAAATGGTACAGGTTCATCCTAGTTTTTCCTCCATGGTCATAATTATATTATGATTATAGTTTTTTGTACAATAAATGAAATAAATAAAAAATGAAGAATGAGTTATGAATTTGTCCAATTTGGGTAATGTGGTCTAACACAGACACGAACCTTTCCAGGCAAATCCCAATAGAAATAAGAATTATGCAGTATATGAGTTGCATGCTCGAAATAATAACCATAACCATATCTCTGACATCCAGTAACACGAAAAATAAAACAAAGTTAATGATGGCCTTCTTTTAAAATAATTCAATTGTGAGTGAAGTGGCCCCGCCCTGATGTCCATTTATAAGCAAACTGTTGAAGGTTCACGCACAGTTGAAAGCAAATTCCAGTGAGTGATCTTGTTGAGAGTACCAGAGGATCCCTATCCTAGTTCTTGAGCAGATACGGTATTCAAACTATTTTATTGAGTGATCTATCATCTACTGTGCATTTTGTTTGTTGTGTTTCCCACACTCATGAACATGGCTACTTCAAGAGCTTCACATCAAAGGCAGTTGAGGTGGAGAACCGTGAATCCCCATCTCAAGAACTTTGTGGAGAACACTTCTTTACATGGCGTGAAATACATAGGTGATCCCAACAATCACTGGATCAAACGTGGATTTTGGTGCATGGTCGTAATCGGTTTTATTATCTCCTTATTTGCAATTTATAGGATGAAGATCAATAAATGGAAAGAGGATCCTACGACAATCGAATTGGAAAACACTCCACAAAACATATCTAACCTGGCTATTCCTGCTTTGACCATTTGTGGCCCAATACTTATGTCAGCGGGAGCTATTAGATATAGTATGAATAAACTACAACTACATGGTAATGAGATATACCAGATTGCAGATATCTTAGGAATGTCTAAAAAAGAATTTTTGCATCTTGAACAACAGATTTTCGGTATGATATCGACTGTAAATGGTACAGATAGTAATGGAGAAAGATTTGTCATATCTGATTTGGGTATTGAAACCTTTTTTAGTGATATATCAATGAATGATTATTTATACCTCAAGGCATCATTTGGTCCTGCATCAGAACGACCAACCTTCATGTTCAGGGGACTCTGCATGTCCTTCAACCTTCTTCCACCTTCAAAGATTTACAAGATGAATGCGGTACGGAATATTTTTCGCAAAGATATAGAACAAGAACAAAAAAGAAGGTATCAACTGAACATCACGTTCCATTCAGACACTGAGACTATCCATGGATTTCCGTCATTCAAGGGAAATTATTCGTTATGGAGAAATGGAAAACAGTTTGTTAAACCATTCAAGCTCCCATATTTAGTGAAGAAATCAGACATAAGTTATTATTTTTTGGATGATGAGGAGGCCAGCAGGGCACAACGCAGGAGCTTCATTGGCAAAGAGTTTATATTTCGGTTCACAATCCACAATCCTTGGGATGTACCAAGTCCATTCATGAGATGGCATCGCCTACATCCATTGAAAACCAATCACATTCTTATCGAACCTGAACTAATCCTCAAATATCCCGTGGATGATAACGATTTTCTGTACAAAGTTCCATATGCCAAGCAATGCTACAACACCACTGAGAAAACATTGGACTTTTTTCAATATTATACACAACAAAACTGTTTAATGGAGTGCTCCACCAAAAGAGCTTTAAGAGAATGTGGATGTGTTCTGTTTTACATGCCACACAACGAATCAACATACATATGCTCTGATGAATACAGCTCCTGTGCGGTGAATATTGCCAAAGCCACTTATTATGACACAGGTGAAAGGAAATTTGAAGATTCTTGTGACTGTTTGCCATCTTGTAACTCCACTGACTACAAGGTGATAACTTATCATTCTCTTCCTATGAAATACGTTGGACAATTAGTTAAAATTGTATTCAGGAGCGACGCTTTCCATCCAAAAGTTCGTAGCTACACATACAATAACAATAAGATGATAGATGACACCGTTGTCTACTTGGATGCATTTTTAGGCGTGAGTATAATGACTGTAGCTGAAATATTCTATTACATTTTGTTGTATGCTATTGATTATTTGAAAAGCAAGATACAGCTAATGTTTGAAAGATTGTACATGTCATAAGAACTAAATTTGAGTAAAATATTTCAACTGAATGTTTTCTTTTTCATCCCAACTACCACACCATACAAACTTTCAAGAATAATGTTCAAATCATATCTTAATTGGCCCAAGATTGAAGATTTTGAATCACTTAAACGAGCTGAGCAGAGTTGCTTCAGTGCCTTATTCACCCTCTCGCTTCAAACAGAGGTGAATCAGAAAACGGTTAAATCTTGGGATGAGAACATTTTAATAAATAAGACCAATTCATCATGTAATCGATTTGCTTTGAACATAGGTGGTTCATTTATGCCTTAGTATAACAAAAAAATCTGGTGTGGCGCATGCGCCACATTAAACATGCGGAGATTCATGAGTTGTATGCCCTGCTGTAACTGAAAATCTACCTAGTGTTAAATGTAAAAATCTGCTGTGGCGCGCTCACACAACTTTCCTTGCCGTTATGAAAATTGATCACCTGACGCTAGTGTTCACGCGCATCTCAAGTCTACTATTCAAAGATCTGAGCCAGCTGGTGACAGGACAATAACGCTGGAGACACACGAGGTCTGCTATCTCTCAATAGTGATTTAATAGAATCAACAGTTGCCAACAATTTGCAATTGAGTTTTCTCGAATTTCGAGCTTATTTTCAATTTAAGGTGAAAATGTTACTGAACATTAATTGTAGAGATTTTCATGCTCAATCTTCACCACTTGATTTTTTTAAAAATTGTATCTGAAACCTGATAATTAGGAATCTAAAATCTAACTTTGCATAGATGGTGCAGTGCTCCTGAAATTTTTACAGATATGAGACTTATGGCAGTTGATAGAGCTTATCAATGACTTTTCTTCGGCCGAAAACCCGGTTTTTGACAACATTTTAGCCGCCATCTTGAATTGCATTTTATCGAAAATGTTCGTGTCGGATCCTTATAGTGTAAGGACCTTAAGTTCCAAATTTCAAGTCTTTCCGTTAATTGGGAGATGAGATATCGTGTACAAAGACGCTCATACACTCATACACACACACACACTTCACACACACACACACCACACACACACACACCACACACACACACACACACACACACCACACACACACACACACACACACACACACACACACACACACACACACCACACACACACACACACACACATACACACACACACACACACACACACACACAGACCAATACCCAAAAACCACTTTTTTGTACTCAGGGGACCTTGAAACGTATAGAAATTCAGAAATTGGGGTACCTTAATTTTTTTTCGGAAAGCAATACTTTCCTTACCTATGGTAATAGGGCAAGGAAAGTGATAAGAAAAAACTGAACGGTTAGTAAAAATATTAATGTTCTAATAAAAAATTCTAAAATACTCTCTAGGCTGGCCATTTACGGTAGGACATACATAATACACTCATGTCGTCATACACCACTGTTCTGTCATCACAGTGGAAGGATTCGAGCAAAATACGTTGAGGTTAGGTTAGGTTAAAACCAAGGGAGCGAAAGATAGTAAAGCTGCGTTTACACCAAAGTTACTAACAAAATATAATATCAGAAATGCTGGGATGACTTGAATCACAGCTATCTACTATAGAAGGCAGTGGTAAAAGAGAATTGGCAACCATGCTGTTCTATCTTTTCCACTACCTTGATAACGTGAATTTCACTATATATATATAGCCTATTATGCCTTCTTCTGGACCTGCTATCAAACTTCAACAGATAGCATACTATATCTATCTATCTGAATCTATACATTATTATTGATTGTGTTTTTATGTAATGAAATAATTCTTTATTTGGCGAAGTTAGGACCATTAAGGGCCGGTTTCTGAGCTCAGGATTCGGCTAAGTTCTAGACTTTAAACAGCTGGAGTGAGCAAATTGGCTTTCCGAAACGGGGCGTAGTCGTAGTCATTGTCAAAGGCACGTTTGAATTAAATTTCAAAAAACTAGAAAATTGAACACAATTAAAATAAAGTGTAAAGTTTCAGCTATTTTGAATTATTTAGGAATGTTTAATTTCGTCAAGGAAAAACTTTTCCAATTATAGAAATGCGCAAATAAAAACTGCGACTACACCCCGTTTTGGAAAGCCAATTTTCTTACACCAGCTCCAGTCTAGAACTTAGGTAAATCCCGAGCTCGGAAACCCGCCCCAAGTCCTCTTTACTACTTAACCTCGATATCATAATTATTATCATTGTTGAATAAATCTTAAAATAAAAGAGAAATAAATAAAGGTATCAATGTTTAATGTTCTTTACCACTCAACCTCGAAATCATATTATCATTGTTGAAAAGATCTTAAAATAGAAGATAAATAAATAAAGGTATCAATGTTTAATGTTCACTTCCATGTGAGCAAAAAACATCGTACTCTGCAATAGGTACCCAATGTGAGGAAGCAGGATATGAAGCGAATCATGTTGCTAATTTGCCCAATGTGAGGAAGTGAGAGAGATCATGTCGCTAATCCTAATCCTGCTGACCACTGACCAGTCCACACAACAGGTTGCAATCGAGGAAGGAAGGCCACCTATCTATACTATACCTATACTTAACAGTATATATTCTATACTCTGTGCCAGTCACAACACACCAGTAATGCGCCGGCGCAGCATGGCAACAAGTTGAGAGTTGAGAGTGAAAGTAAAACGATGATGGAAATGTCTGGCCTCAGCTGACTGTTGCGAAATAGGCAACAATTACGGAAGAAGTCGATTTTATAAAGACTTGGGAGATCAGCGATCGATCCTCTATTCACACAGGAACTTGGAAAAAACGTCAAAACAACGAAGTTGTCGAAGATTTTATGTTACGGGTACTGGATTTTTACTTTCCTTGCCCTATTACCATAGGTAGGGAAAGTATTGCTTTCCAAAAAAAATTAAGGTACCCTAATTTCATGTTTTCTATAGGCTTCAAGGTCCCCTGAGTCCAAAAACATGATTTTGGGGTGTTGGTCTGTCTGTGTGTGTGTGTGTGTGTGTGTGTGTTTGTGTGTGTGTGAACACGATAACTCCATTCCTAATTAACCGATTGACTTGAAATTTTAAACTTAATGTCCTTATACCATGAGGATCCGAAAATAAGAAATTCAATTCAAAATGGCGGAAAAATGGCGGATAATGACTAAAAAACCATATTTTTCACGGTTTTCTCGAAAACGGCTCTAACGATTTTCTTCAAATTTATACCCTAGATAGCTATTTATAAGCCCTATCAACTGACATGAGTCTCATTTATGGGAAAATTGCAGGAGCTCCGTAATATTCCTGAGAAGAAAGAATTTTGTTAAATTTCTATCACGATTTTCTCAAAAATCACTTGACCGATTATTTTCAAATTCATACCCTGTATAGATATTTATCAGCTCTATTAACTGGCATGAGTCTCCTCCCTGAGAAACTAACAGAGGGTCCACCCCATCCCTGAGAAATTTACTTTGTAACCTCCTTCTCGTGCTTGAGGTAGGTGGGTAGAGCAGTTTATTCAAAAAAACCCACGTCGATATTTTATTTGTAGAACAGCTGTTTTGACAACATTCAAAAAATCCTCAAATTTCATAATTCAAAAAAGGAGAATGTACTCTGAAAACAATAACAATAGTATAATCATAGTTTTAATTATTTAGCCGCCAATCGGCATAATGTTATTCCCCGAAATTATCCTCTTTTAAGAATGAGGCTTATAGATCAATGAGCAAGGAAGGTTGTGTGAGTGTACCACACCAGATTTTTTTTCAAAGTACTCTAGAATAGCCTACCTATAGTGAGGTCCACGTTACAACGGCAGATGGTATCGTATGCACAATAAAAGCCTCTTTTGATTTTATTTTTTAGTGGAAAAACTGAAATATAGTCCACTAGCATGTTAGTCCAATTCCTACCCCTCAGTAGTTGACTATCTTTGGTGTTGCTATCCTTGTCTATCATTCACCAAAACAGATAGCGCTATCCTTTTCTTGCTCTGCAACGTTGCCAATAATTCAAAAATATGATTAATTAACAAAATTATTAAATGAAAAAAAAAAGAAATTGTCAAAAAACCACAGATCTATTGATACTTAGAAAGACCGGTTCCGGTTATTACACTATTGTCAATCTCTGATAAACTTTGATGAACTCAATACAATCTCTGATGAACTCAACGTTTATCAGAAATTGACAATGGTGTAATAACCGAAACCGGTCTTTCTAAGTATCAATAAATCTGTGGTTTTTTGACAATTTCTTAGTCTTTTTCATTTAATATGAATAATTACCACAATATCAACTTCTCAACTACACAAAAAAAATTAACAAAATATTTTATTTTAATCATGAAGATTCATTTTTCAATCATTGGAAAAAAAATCGATGAATAAAATATAATTGATTATTTTGAACAAGAACGAACAGTTAATATTACATCAGATATACCGGTATCTGCTATCCTCTACAGAAGGCAGTGGCAAGGCAGAGAATCGGTAACGCTGTTCTCCTGTCTTTCTTCACTGCTATTACCAACGTGAGCCTCACTATAGTTGTTGTTTTTTTTTGTATTAAATTAAATGATACGTGACATTTATTTCGTATCCTAAGTAAACTGGTAAATCATGATTATAATAGTAGTTATTGATACAAGTTTGTAGAATTGTAGTTATATTAATCTATCAAAAACTGAACATTCAGTGAATAAGGTAGTAAATTATTATAATTTACCTATAATTATCTATCTATAAATTGTACTTATCTATTATAATTTTTAAAGGATTTATCAGAATCATGTTTTATCGATTGCATTGAATTACAACAATTTGTTCTCACTAGGTATGTATAAATTGATAAGTACGTTGTTGTTAATCATATATAATAAATAAATCATACTATAATATATAATATCAAATATAAGTAAAGGGGTCTCCTCTGTAGGGATAATAAATTAATTGCTAATTTTTTTAATTGAAAAATTAATTTCGAGGAGCCACTCCTGTCTGCAGGAGTATAATATCCTGCATATTTTAAAGTATATTATACTTCTACAGCATCCTGCAGGATTACAATATCCTGCCTATTATAAATACAGTATATTATGCAGACTCCTAGAAGCGTCTCCTTGAAATTAGTTTCTCTATTTAAAAAAAATTGCAATATAATATAAAGGTATTATTATCCCTACAGAAGAGACCCATTTTCTTACATCTGATACTTTCAAGTTTCAGCAGGAATCTATTTAACCTATCATGAATGTTACTAAGATTTGAATGCAACACTTCAATGATTTGAGAAAATCAATTCAAGCGAGACACAATGAAGAGACTACTTGAGTTTTTATGAAAACCAATAAAGATTTTCAGACTGAAACCGACACTTTAGACTTGATAGCTGTAGTTTTAGGAGAAACTACGTTGAGAGAAATTGCAGTAAAAAGATAGGTTGACGTTGTTACCCAGATTAGATCTGTTGTTATCTAGTGTGGATCAATCACTTCAATTTTATCAATTTTCATGAATGAGAAAAAGGATCAATTAGCCTATTCTCATTGAAGGGAAGCATCATTCTTACACAAATGTACTTTTAAATATTGGAAGCTTCAATGTAATGAATGAGTAGAAGGATAAATTATTCTCATTCAAGGGAAACTGCCCTTACACCAATGTACTTGAAAATATTTGATTTTTTTGTTAATTATAAATCCCTGATCTATTATTATTATCTATTTATTTATTTGTGGATACAATCACAAATCATATGAATATGAATGGGAAGGAACAACAGGCTTGTCCCAAAACTATTCCATTCCCAATTATTTTGATAATTAATAACATGTCCAAATAATAGGTTTTTTACTGTAAAAAGTTCAAGTTACATTTTCGTCAAAAAAAATATATATATATTCAAAGTCAAAGTTGACAAAATCTCACTTCAAGAGTTTCCATCCCTTTTTTAACGGGGCTCCCAATCTTTGCCCTCTGCCTCTTTGTAAGAAGTTTATGGAAGTTGCTAATATCGGCTCCTTAACTTCTTCTCAACTATTGTCAGATTCTCAACTTCTCCTTTGAAAACAAGTAATAGATATTAAGATGAGAATAATAATAACTAATACTGCAATCCATGAGCGTTCAAATAATTCATTTATTTGTTTGTTTTTTATTGAATTAAATTTGTATTTGAAACAGTAACTGGGATTTTTAAAACTACTCATATCACTATTATTGGATTGTTCTAATGTATATTGACCAAACTAACTTAACTAATGAGTTATGTTAACACAAATGTTAGGGTCAAATCAAATCAAATCTTTATTTGTCCCAAAAACATAATTACAATGACAAAAATGGTTATAAATGAAAAAAGTAAAGTACAATATAAAATGAAAAAGAAAAATACCATTAATAGGGTTATACATAACTATATTAAAAACGGGAAGTCCCTGCAAGGTTCGAGGAACCTCAGCGCAGAGGCCGAGTGTTCAATGCTTAACAGTACAAGAAAATAATAATGGGATATTATTAAGAAATAGGGAAAAGTAAAAGTGAGTGAGGAAGGGAAGAGAAAGAGCAGAGTGAAGGCATAGGGGAAAGTAAAGAATAGTTGAAAATTACATAAAAAACATGATAAGTCTCTATACTATGACGAAACTACATTTCAGGGTAGATGTTAATTGGCCATTACTACTTTATTGTATATTGATTCATACAATGAGTAGCCTACATCATCAAAATTATAGGGAGAGAAAAAATAAGGTAACCTTGTGCTATTCCTATCCCAAATTGAGATAAGGTTACACATAGTCCGAAATAGGTTAAGTCTTGTAGTTGTTCACTTTACAAAATTTCCAGTCCTTAATTATTTTCACAAAGTAGATTTTCAAATTTAGATGCTTCAAAATCAAACATAGAATAAATATTTCACATTATTATCACTAAAATAGGAAATATTCATGTATTAAAGAAATAATTTTGCAGGACCAAAAAACAAAATTAATATTCTGAAATCACAGCTAGTGCACATTAGTGCATTACTACTTGTTTCCAAGGGGGCACAGTTAGAGCTTAGGCCATACTTCATCATCATCATCATCATCATCATCATCTCATCATCATCATCATCATCATCATCATCATCATAATAATTAAATCGAATCTTATCTCCAATTATTGTTGATCAATACATCAATTATATAGTTTCTATCAAATTAAGGAAATTTATAGGTACCGTACTAACAAAACAATCCAGTGCATGTGAAATATAAGAATACAAGTTGAAACTATGAAGATGGTTTGCAATGAAAATAAGTCGAAGTCGTCAACTCCTTTCACAGCGAGGATCTAGTCGTGTCAGGAATGTGGGTCAGGAAGGCACAAGCCTTGAGCTTTCAGCTGACTCCGGCACGAACCTTCCTACTCTCTCTCTTTCTTACATCCTCTCTCTTGATCTTACTCTCATACACATCTTCCGTCTCAAACCCACATCCTCTACCTCAACCTATCATCTGTTCTTTCTTTTTCTCTCTCTTATCAAGCTTTCTTTTCTTAAAACATATTTCATCTCTCTCAGATACATCATCTACCTCAATCCTTTCCTCTCTCATTCTTGTTCTCTCTTATATTTTATTTAACCTCTCAGACACTCCTTAAATCTTCCAATATAATTATCTCTCGTGTCCTCTAAATTAATTAATTATAAATTGTAGATTATTTTTCAAGTAAAGTCTTTTTCTAGAATTCTTATTTCGTTTAGTTAAGTCAGTTTAAGTTAAGTTAATTTATGGTGCAATGGACAAAAGAGAACAATCAGTTACAAAAATGAAGAAATATAATCAGGTTAATTAAGAAATATAATTATTGTTATTGATTGTTTTTTATTTTATGTAAAGGATTATTTTTATATATCCCTCAAATAGCTTACAGCTAGAGGGATACTATCGCACTATTATAATACTCAAATAAATAAATACACTATTGTGCTTAGCACTTATTATTTCAATTCAATTTTGATATCATCTTTTCATATGGAATTATCGATATTATATTATGAATCTGTAACATATTATTCAATTGATTACATGATATTATCAATTCATATTAAAATAAAATCTTAATATTAAGTCAATTTTTCATTTGTTTTTTTAGTATTATAAAATTTACACCATTCAACTTCTCCGATTCATGTTGATATAAAACAGTATTATTTATGTCAATGAAAACATCATCATCATCATAATAATAATAATCTTAAAAGCTCTTCTCTCTCAGACAGATATTATCTTTTACCTCATATCAATCTAATCAGCATCAGCTTCGTCATCATCGAAAAATTCTATTCTATTCTTCGTATTATAGATCAGTTATATTGGTTTTTGCATAGTTCATAGACTCATAAATGTAATGTATTTTCAATAAATGACTAAATAAATTGCTTCTCAACCACATGTATTAGCCCATGTAAGGAGTCTTCTTCAAACTATTCATGTATATTTTTTGAACACTGTAAACAAAGAAGGACAAATACAATTTTAATTAATTTATAATAAGTTGATTATAATAATAAAAGGATCTACATCAGTACATATTGTAATCTACATGAATGAAGTAATTTAATAGAATCCTAATAATCTTTCTTTCTCTCTTTCTTCCACATCACCTCTTCTCTGTCACAACCTCTACCTCTTCTCTACACAGCTTCTCAATCTTGAGCTTCCTCTTATACATTCATGTTTTTTCTCTCACATCTACTCTTTCTCTCTCCCATTCTTTTTCTCACTCACTCTTTCTCTCACTCTAATTCTCTTCCTCTCATACATTCATGTTCTTTCTCACACATCTACTCTTTCTCTCTTCCATCAATTTTCTCTCACTCTAATTATCTTCCTCTTATACATTCATGTTCTTTGTTTCACATCTACTCCTTCTCTCTCCCATCCTTTCTCTCACTAACACTCTCTCTCACACGCAAGATTCAACCAGTTCCCGTTACTTGTCGGCCTAAACAGCCTGGTTCATCCGCGGTGGGTCAATTCTCAATTGCTCGAATCGCGGCGCGCTCGCATCATCAATTCGCCGATTACAGACAAGTCGAGCGGAAAAACAATAGCCGATCATTTCGATGACAATGACTGAACAACAACAAAACGGGGACGATCAATTCAAGCCGCACTGTATCCAGATCATTGTGAAGCTATTGAGCTTTTGTCTCTAAATCCAAATCCCAATGATAGGCGTCTTGCTATTATGAGAAGCTAAATAAGAAATTGGTTAGATAATGTTTAAGACCCGGTTGCATAGAAGCTTGTCAACTTCTAATCATGATTTAATGCCACGAAAACCAATCAGAGAAGACTTTTTCGAAAAGAAGGCTTCTCTGATTGGTACTCGTGGTATTTAATCACGGTTAAAATTCAACAGGATTTTGTGCAACTAAGCGTAAGTAGTGTAGAGTAACGTAAATTCGTATTGCTTTTTGTGGGTGTGGAGTCCCTTACGGGAAGGTAGCACCTAGCCTGAATATATTTAATTTGAGCCATCAATGGGCCTTAATAAGACACGTTTCAAGTATTGGAGAGATACAAGGTCTGTATAATAAGTAACCGGACTGACCTCAGGAAAGACTCGATGAACCCGGGCGGTTAGTCGACGGAGCACCTCTCTGTGCTCTGTGCAAACAGTCGAGGGTAACGTTGCCACATCCTCCTTACAGCCCGTTTATGGCACCACCGGACATCTTTTTGTTCCCCAAGATCAAGAGACAACTTAAGGGGACGCGGTTCAGGACTCTGGAAAACGTTCAACGTGCTACGACGAGGGCTCTAGACAGCATAGAGGTTGTCGACTTCCAGGGAGCGTTCAGGGATTGGAAAATCCGGTATCAGCGTGTTATCGACTCCAATGGGGACTACTTTGAAGATTCCTAAAGAAAAATTGTACATATTTTGCCAATAAAAGATTTCTTGAGGTCAGTCCGGTTACTTATTATACAGATCCTGTATTTTGAGAAATGTAATGAATTTATCAAATTAGGACAATCAAGATTTGAACATGCATTAAGTTCAGAGCATTGTAAAATTGATTGACCTGAGCATAACGAATAATTAATATGAATGAAAATATACATTACAAAAATAGCAGTTTTGATCAAATTGTCGCTTAGAGTATAGCTGCAGATAGCAGATAAAACGATTGAGTATATTAGGTAGGCTATTATAGTCATTGGAGAAATGAAATTGTTGATTCACATAACCTTCCTTTGGATTATTTATGAAAAATCAGGATTATTTAGCCTGAATAAGAATCATGTCAAATCTTTGGCCTGGATCTCGTTTCCAATATCTGTGTTTATTTAATAAATGAATAAGATTATAAACTAAATCTTAGTTGGATTGATGTTGAATAAAGGCCAAGTGATTGGTAACATATTACGCCAACTCTGAAAACTTGAATAATTCATGGAATAGAATCTTGTATTTTGTCTTGAATTAGGATTTTAGTCTGAATATTAAGGTGATGTCCAAATTTAACCTATTTACAATATAAAAAATTGATGATATTTCCACCAATATTATAAGAATAAATTTTTTCTTACAATTTTACCATTATCAATTATTCAGAAAATCACCCTAAGCGGAGCCCAGCTGATACGATTCCTCATTGGAGAGGATTGGCTGTCAGTGGGGCGGTATTGCAGAGTGGCGTGAAGGTACAGGTACGAGCTTGTCATGGAGTTCAACTACTAGAATGAGAAGAATGCCACCGACGTTCAACTACCCTTAGCTGCCACCACTATTATGCAGAAGGAGAAGGAGATAAGGAGAAACGTAGATAAGAGATAAGGTGAAACCTTTCAGAACCGGCTACCAACCTCAAAGCACCTTCGACGGTCGACAGACCATGAGTGATTGTCTGCGAAAAAACCTTAAAGAAATGAACTCAAAACATAGGAATTTTCGAAATATTAGAAATGTATATTAATCCATTTTTTACTTTCCTTGCCCTATTACCATAGGTAAGGAAAGTATTGCTTTCCGAAAAAAATTAAGGTATCCCAATTTCTAAATTTCTATACGTTTCAAGGTCCCCTGAGTCCGAAAAAGTGGTTTTTGGGTATTGGTCTGTATGTGTGTGCGTGTGTGTGTGTGTGTGTGTGTGTGTGTGTGTGTGTGTGTGTGTGTGTGTGTGTGTGTGTGTGTGTGTGTGTGTGTGTGTGTGTGTATGTGTACACGATATTTCATCTCCCAGTTAACGGAATGACTTGAAATTTGGAACGTAAGGTCCTTACACTATAAGGATCCGACACGAACAATTTCAATCGAATGCAATCCAAGATGGCGGCTAAAATGGCGAAAATGTTGTCAAAAACAGGGTTTTTTGCGATTTTCTCGAAAACGGCTCCAAAGATTTTGATCAAATTCATACCTGAAATAGTCATTGATAAGCTATATCAACTGCAACAAGTCCTATATCTGTAAAAATTTCAGGAGCTTTGTCCCATCTGTGCAAAGTTTGATTTAAGATTCTCAATTATCAGCCTTCATAGACTAATATACAATTTAAACAAAACATTTCAAGTGGAAAAGATTGAGCATGAAAATCTCTGCAATTAATGTTCAGTAACATTTCCACCTAAAATTGAAAATAAGCTTGAAATCCGAGAAAATGTGATTATTAAATTGCAAACTGTTTGCAACTATTGAATCATTCACTACGAAGAGATAGCAGACTTCGTGTGTCTCCAGCGTTATTGACCTATCACCAGCTGTCTCATATCTTTGAATAGTAGACTTGAGATGCGCGAGTACACTAGCGTCAGATTATCAATTTTCATAACGCCAAGGAAAGTTGTGTGAGTATGCCACACCAGATTTTTGTTGTTTTCAGTGAAGACACTATTCTATTCTATTCAGAAAATCAGCCGGAACTATATTTGCAACCAACCAACATATAGAACAACCAACTATGTCAATGATTCATAATGCAATCATTCCATTGCAGGTGAAGGACCATTTGAATTCAAAGACTGAGAAATGCAAGAGGTGAAGATGACGGAGGAGAAGGAGTAACAAAGAAGGAAGGAAGAGGAGTAAAAGAAGAAGGAAGAAAGAGGAGAAGATGGAAAGGATGAAGAGGAGAGAAGAAGAAGGAAGGAGAAGAAGGAGGAAGACGAGACACTCCATCCTACACTGACCTGTTCTTTACTGTTATTCAATTCACGGCAGTGAAATTCTTTGAGAATGCAGGCCAGGTGGCATAACATACACATATACACATACACTGTGGGCGGCACATAATAAGATAACCAGCAATTCACATATCATTGCTCCTACACTGTGAAAGTCAACGAAATATTTCCTGAGAAAATTCTAGGGGAGAATCATTCTTCTAGGAACGTTCCTGCTTTACTGAAAAATACTATGAAAAAATCCCAGCCTCATCTCTAGAACAGTTACAGTATGATGTACTGGGATGATGCTATTTTATTATAGAAGTATGTTACTTCTATAGTGAGGTCCACGTTATAATGGCAGTGTTTGATTAGCAATCCTTGTCTATCATTCAACAAATTGGATAGCGCTATCTCTTTCTCGCTTTGCTCTGTTGCCAGATCGTCTTTTAACAATGTAGAATTAATAATTAACAAAAAATTTAATCTTGATTAAACAGTCTTGAATGAACAGTTTAATATTAAATCAATAAACCTACATCAGCTAACGTCTATAGAGGGCATTGACAAGACAGAGGATTGGTAACGTTGTTCCCCTATCTTTCTCCACTGCCATTATAACGTGAACTCCTGTTTGCTTTTAGACCGATAATGACGATCATACGAATATGCGATTGGAGTGAAGATAATATTAATTTATTAGTTCAAGTGAATAATAAATTTTCATTCATTTAAATATTGATTACAAAGAATTAATAGTACGGTACCCTTCCTTGTTATTATTTTATTCACGACTAGTTTTGGACGATTCTCGTCATAGTTGAATGCCATTTAAATATGTTTCATTTCATCAATATAGATGAGAATTTACTGAGGAACCTTGGGCTGATGTTAAACTTTGCTGAAGGAGCAGTTTTGGTAGCAGAAACAGTTTTTATTTTTCATACTTGTGGATAGAGAATGAAATGGAGTGAACAAAATGGTCCAGAATAAAATTTTAATCTAGGATCAGAATCTTCAAGTACATCTGAAGTAGTAATTAAAAATATAAATCTCAGTACCCTTTTAAATTATTTTGTCACATGTTTCAGACATTAATGCCATTTTCAAAATGCCATTAATGAACATTAATGCCATTGACAAAATAATTTAAAAGGGTACTGGGATTTATATTAGAAGTAGCCCTAAAGAAAACAAAAAAACAACCTGAAGTAGTGTATGTCGCCTATTCGCTATAAATGGAACCTAAGTCCTGAAAATGGAATCCTGAAAGTCAGCATAGTCTTGCAAAATTTTAATAAATGTGTGGTTTTGACAACTTCAAGCCTTTCTATTCAACATGACTTTTTAACAAAATATCACCACTCAATAAACTTATATACATCGTAGTTATGAAAAATATAGACAAAAAGTAATTCTTAGAGTGGCAATTATAATAATGATAATTAGTTGGCCTCCACATCACCCCTACAGCCAACCCGTTACACCACATGGCGCCAAGTTTCTGCTTGAGTATGCTTAGGCTATTTTATATGCAATAGAACGGCTCAAGCCTTTGTATATTGCAGCTGTCAACAGTGATCAATTAATGTATCAATTATATTTAAAGTGTAAAGAATCTTTTTACAGATGGAATTGAATAGAGAATGCATTTATTCAAATGATAATTAATATATAATTATTATTTAACGAAAATCCTAAATAAATGCTGTAAATCACCCCGAAGACTTCTGCTACTGCAGACATTGACAACAGGGATAACAGCTAGATGGAAATTCGATGAGAACTACTATCCAAAAATTATTTGCCAGCCCGGGAATCGAACCCGGTACCTCCCAATTGCAATTGCAAATAATTTTTGGATAGTAGTTCTCATCGAATTTCCATCTAGCTGTTATCCCTGTTGTCAATGTCTGCAGTAGCAGAAGTCTTCGGGGTGATTTACAGCATTTATTTAGGATTTTCGTTAAATAATAATTATGTAAAGAATCTCTTATCTGGTTTCTTGTAAAGATTATAAAATAAAGACTTAAGACACATCTACTTGAGTATTATAAACAAAAGAATGACTTTCCAGCATGAGAGCTGGAGCATGAATAGAACAAGTATGTACTTGTATCATGTATCTGGAACATGATACTTGTATCCTACATGTAGGCCTGTGGTACAAAGATACATATATATTATTTCTCTCTTACTACGAGGGTTATCTTACAAGTAATATACAGAACACAATGTAATTTCTTGGAGATTCCTCACATGCCTGAGAAAGACAAAGAGGAGCAATGTATCATAGAGTTTTATCAGAATAACAGAAAGAATAGGACAATATTGTTCCATTAGATTATCCAAAGGTCTCAGCACTAGTGTGAAGTACGGTTTAGAAAAGAATGGACAATTATTTCCCAGTAATTATTATTACTGTAGTTTCTTATTGGATACCGGTACCTTTCTTGAAGTAACACGAATGATTAGCTTCAAAAACATTGGCAATGGAAAGTCTACCATGTCATTCATTTAATCAATTAGACTAATTAGATCAATTTTTTGAGGAGTTGTATCAACTCTGACCATATTAATTTTATGTTGGAAGAGGAATTAAATTAATGATGATGCTAGATCATGGGTTTATTTATAGATCAAAATTATTTCTATAGAAATATAAAGGAAAATAAAAATCTCAGTACCCTTTTTGAAATATTTTATCACAACATGTTTCGGACATTATTTCTATAGTCTTACACTAGGACGATTGGTATGTTTATTATTTTGTTTGTTCTTTCTGCCACTTACTTGCATCTAATCCTCTTACATTTTTCCTTCTCTTCTCCTACTTCTCTATCCATTTTCTATTGTCCTTCTCTTTCCTATTTCATCTTTGCCTCTTCTTCTCTTTTTCATTCAGCTTCCTTTCCCTTTCCCTCCCCCTTATTTCTCTCTATAGATTTTCTTTGTCTATCACTCTCCATTTACTATTTTTCACAATTATTATTATTAAACGAAAATCCAAAATAAATGCTGTAATTCACCCCGAAGACTTCTGCTACTGCAAATATTGACAACAGGGTAAACAGCTTGATGGAAATTCGATGAGCGCTATTCAAAAATTATTTGTCAGCCCGGGAATTTGGATTTTCGTTTAATAATAATAATTAATTCATTAGCATTTGAATAGTTGCAATATTTCAGTAATTTCCATCTGTAGATTTTTCACAATCTTAGTTTCTCTCTTAATCCTTTTTTCCTTCTCTAGTCATCTTAGTGAGGATGTTTAACCAGCTTCCCAATTTCTTGTTTAATTAATATTCAAGTGCTATAAATTTGAGAGGATGAATAAATTTTGCTCGTTAAGCACTGTGTAGCTGGAGGAGATGTAATAAATATGAAATGTTTAAATTTACAAGGAATATATTGATCCACCTTGAAGCATCAAAGGTCAAGTGTTCATTACTTTATTCCTCTCAAACTAAGGATAGCCTATCTAGGAATGGTTCAAATTTTCCCTATATTCTAGTTGATTTAGTATTTAAAATGAAATAGAAACGCTGTAATTATAATTGGATTAAGGGTTTTCAATAATTTATTCAACTCTGAAGTGGTTTTTCAAATAATATGACTGTTTGATAGATGCAGATCCAAGACTCATTTAATAAGAGGGATTTCTGGACATTTCAACTGCGGTAGTAGTTTAAGGGTCATGATCTTAATACTGAATGTACCTATCAATGTCAATTCTTCAATAAACAGCTTACTACACCAATGCCATCATTTAATTGAATTGTGTATGAACCAATCACGATATGAAGTTCTACTCAATGGTTTCTGAGTTAACCGGGTTTCATATAGTTGAATGATTTTATTAAATTTGTTGGCACTAAACAATCACAGAGATTACGTTTTTTAAATAATATAGTATAATATAAGATCTCTAAAAGTAAAATTAATTAAAAAAAGCATGTTCATTAGAAAATTATGACTCAAGATTAATCGGCTTATTGTACTACTGTATTTAAGATAGTGACCCAAGTAACATAAGTCGAAATTTTAGAAAATTAATTAAAAATATACAAGCAAATGAAACCAATATTAGGCTAGTTACAAGGAACCATGTTCTTGACAAACAAAAGTAACATAAGTCGAAATTTTAGAAAATTAATTAAAAATATACAAGCAAATGAAACCAATATTAGGCTAGTTACAAGGAACCATGTTCTTGACATACAAAAATGATTAAGCTCAGCACATTTGTTCCAAGAAGATTCACGGCATCAATATATGGATGTTAAACATAATAATAATTTGAACTCACCTGTGATAACGTAATCCCAGAGCAGGTCAAATCCCAGAGTTGGAAAAAGAAGATTTTGAAACTACAAATTCATGTAAAATTTAAGGTTATAATGGAAAAGAAAATGCCGTAGAAGAAGATTTACAATCTTGAAAATACAAAATAGGCTACTGAAAGCTTAATAAAAAAGCATGTAAACCGACAGGTAATCTAAACACATCATCCAAATATCAGACACCAATATCAACAATAAACACTTTGCATTGCAACTTGTTTTGGTGGAGGAGGAGAAACTTGGTCTGCTAACATGGTAGGGTTAAATTGCAGGCTGTCAAACTTATAAAAAGAAATCCACTTTAAACTTCCATTTTTACTCAATTTGACAAATATAGAGCACATACTGAGTATTCTTCAAGTGACGAAAAAAAATCTGAACTTTCATTGAAAAAATTAAGGACCAAGGAGATGATTACAATAATTCAAGAGGAACTTTTCAGTCAATGGAGTTTAAAGTTTAGGTTGGTCACCTGTTTTTCTAGAGTCTTGAACAGCTGTTTGTTGTTTCTTGCAGTTTGCCTTTTGCTTTGCGTTTGTTCTTTGTATTATGTAGTTGCCAACTTTGCTTTATGTGCCAAGTGAATTTATTCAGTTTATAGGTTATAATGGTTTTCAATAATAATAATTTATAATCATTATTCATAATGTTTTGATTATCTGCAATAAAACTTTGAGGTACGTTGAAACATAGTTGAGATATAAAATCAACTTATTAATATAGTTTAATGAGTAGATAAATATCAAGGTTTAAATATTTCGCCTAACCTTGAATATTTTCGCAATCGATAAAGTATTGTTATTGATTGATTTAGACGAATAATTATCTATAATTATTAGGTATCTTATATCCACGATTGACTTATTATTCATAAGCAGCTACTGTAAAACTACTCATTTATTTCAACCCTCGATTTAGGACACATGCTCTTTCCTAATTGGATTATTTAAAAACTTCCTTGTAAGTTCAATGATGAAACTTTCCCGTCTTTCAGATCAGCCAATGTTCAGGGTTGAGGGTGAAACTTTCCTTTTTTAGCTCAGGAATCAAATTTATTCAATTAGTATCATCTTGTAACAAAATACAACATTTCAAACACATGCTCATCCTAAAAGTTCAATTTTGTAATGAGACAGTTTTTCAAGATTAATAATTGTAAGTTCTGTTAATTATTACTCTTTCAGGAAAAATTAGGTACCTACTTTAAAAAATATAAAAATTTCAAGTTGAATGTATGCATATTTTGAATGTAAATCTTCTTTCAGAATCTACTTCTGTTGACCACTTGAATTGTAGTTTTCTCTTAGCCTAATTCATTATTTAATTAAAATATGCTCAAAAATATCTGTTACTTGTTAACTCAACTCAAAAACATCTCAATCCTTTTTTAAAAATTGCATCATATTATAAAATGATAACTTTTGTAAACAGCAACAGCCGCATGCATTCTGGTATTCATTGATAAGAGCCATATTAGATTACATTTTTGACGAATATTATTGTTTGGTAATCAATGCAAAAATGATCTCATTCACATTCCTCGTTGAAAGCTTGTTGTAACACTTGCTCAATAACTGTAACTCAATAAAAGCTTGTTTTATTGCTTAAACTTCTTTAACAATCGGAATCGAAACAAAATTTTGTGATGAATTACATATGATTGTAAAGTTTTAGTTCTTAATTCAACTTATTAAAAAATTGAGTAGCTCTATTAAATTTATTTAGAAATTTAGTAAACAACTCATGTAAACGCGCAACCTTGTTAGACTGAACAATCCGCTAACAAAGAAATGAATATCCGAGCGTCAATCACAACAGATTGGTTTGCGCATGTTTAAAGCCGGTTTTATTGTAAACCTGAGTTGGCTGTTCAGTCAAAACGGCTGCAGTTGTTGGAAATGCCAAATCTCAAAACAACAGGTTGAGGATCAGTTAATGTTAAATAATGGTTGCCGTTCTAATGGGAAAACCAAGAGAACGTCAACCTCAATCATCTAATCTCGGAGCCTCTACAGCAGTTAGGCTGCTATCTGTAGTTTTCATACTGACGGTACTTTGGAAAATCTATAATAGTTTGTAAGAAACTGAACCTATATAAAAATTTTCAAAATAAAAAAATACTGGTATCCCTTCACTTTGTTTAGAATGAACTATTATCGAGTTTAAGGATAATCCTAATCTTATTTTGCCTCAATGAGCTCAAGAATAATTGATAATAAATCTCTCGACAAAAATATCAATAATAGTATTGCCATTTCAATAAGTCTAAACTATTTTCTTGGAAGAAAACGTTTATTAGTGTTATAAGAAGGAGATTAAAAAACTGAAATTATTACTACAATTAAAATTCATAAAAATTAGATTTAAGGAGGTTATTATTCTATAGAGTATTGTTTAATCCGTTTCCAGCCAAGTAAGATATGGTTATTACATGTAGTAGGGGAATTATAAGGGGAATTATAATTATCACTCAATAAGACACAGCAAATAGCTCTTCATTAGTAGACTAAAGTTGTGATAAAATTGAAGCTTCATGACAAGTATGGTAATATTCGTCTAACAAAATTTTAAACAAATTTTAATAGATGTGAGACTAGAAACTTTGATAATCCACCAAATATAGGAGTCTAGTAGGCCTATAGTGAGGTCCACGTTATAATGGCAGTAGAGAAAGATAGGAGAAAAACGTTGCCAATCCTGTGTCTTGTCAATGCCTTCTATATACAGGTTTATTGGTGTAATATAAACGTTTCATTCTTGTTTAAAATGGACAATCATCCTATTATATTAAGCGAGCAATTTCTGTATTTATATTTCTGGTTATTTATGTTTAACGGATCTCGAAAACGGCTCTAATGATTTTCACGAAATTTGGAACATAGTAGGTTTATGATATAAAGATTCGATTCCACTAGGTCTCATCCTTGAGAAAACTCGCTGAACGACATTAAAAGGATAATTAATCCTTGGCTGAAACAGCTGTGGATAGTAAAAAAGTGAGTTAGTGGAAAATCAAAATATCGCATCCTCGAAATTCATAAGATGACGTATAGCCAGCTGTGAAATATAAACACGATCATTTTAGAGAATTGTGTTCTGTTTATCAAAACTGTAAATAAAAATAACGAGCGAAGCTCGGTGTCCCGATATTATTTTATTAAGCAAGAAATTATATTTTTCAATAATTTTAATGAATTTTTATAATTATGATGAAATATTTTGTTAATTAATGATTAATTCTACATTGTTAAAAGACGATCTGGCAACAGAGCAAAGCGAGAAAGAGCTAGCGGTATCCGCTTTGTTGAATGATAGACAAGGATAGCAATACCAATTAGCAATTGCTAATCAAACACTGCCATTATAACGTGGACCTCACTATAGGAGTCTAGTATCTTTTCATTAAAAAAATGAATGATGTTCTTCAATGAAAAATCGTATCAAATTATAAATTCAAGTTCAATTTATTCATTCTAGGTGATACGACATTCATAACCAACTATTGTATCAATTCATTGTCGGGTTTTCCCTTTTTTGCTAATTTATTGATAGCACACAAAGGTCAATCAATTCTTTAGAGAAGGCGCTCTTTCAATTCCATTAGCATTATCAGTCTTGCAAATGCTGTTGTGAAACAATTACTTATATCGTACGGTGAACATTGAAACAATGCAATATTGTGTTATTAAAAGTTCTTGTAAAGAATCCTACTAGTTTTTAATACTATCAAGTTTCTAGGAGTTTTTATCTTAACAAGACATGGCTTCAAGGATAATAGTCTGTAAGTTTCTCAAATTTATTAATAAATGGCTCAGTGAAATTGCATTAAATAATGAAAGTATCAATCTTATCTGTTTCCGGATATGTACCGACTTATCTTTAATAAACTGTCGACATCATGAGTCATACGTTCGTATCATGAATGATTTTTTGTTATGGAAAACAATTGATTCTATTGTTTTCAGATTGTCAGTAGTAGCCTTTTCCGATTCATAAAAATAATCTTATTTAATGTATTTTTTTCGTAATAACTGTTATTAATTCATCTCATCGAGATAAGCTTCAAAATAAGCTTAACAGGCATCTATCATTAGTTCAGTTTTAGCAGAGATGACAGAAATAATCTTTATATCAGAAATAATACCTATGGTTTTAATTATTATATATATATATATATATATATATATATACTTTAGAAGGTTTTGGAGAATTTATATTTCTTCTGGTTTATAATTTTTGAAATTTTTCCACTGAAAAGGAATTTTCTTATCATTTGTCATTCTTGCTTTGTTTATTATTATTCAATTTTTGTTTGTAAGATTTCTTTTTATAAGTGTATTTTTCATTTTTGTTTGTTATATTTTTTATAATAAACTCCCTTCTTTAAAATTTATATTTATATTTCCTTTGGTTTATAATTTTTCAAATTTTTCCACTGAAAAGGAATTTTCTTATCATTTGTCATTCTTGCTTTGTTTATTATTATTCAATTTTTGTTTGTAAGATTTCTTTTTATAAGTGTATTTTTCATTTTTGTTTGTTATATTTTTTATAATAAACTCCCTTCTTCTGGGGTACCAGACGAAGGAAAAAGGAAAAGGAAAAAAATATATTATTACTGAACGAAAATCTAAATTAAATGCTGTAATTCACCCCAAAGACTTCTGCTAATGCAAATATTGACAACAGGGTAAACAGCTAGATGGAAAATCGATGAGCGCTACTACTCAAAAATTATTTGTCAGCCCGGGCTGACGTAATTTTCCCATCTAGCTGTTTACCCTGTTGTCAATATTTGCAGTAGCAGAAGTCTTCGGGGTGAATTACAGCATTTAATTTGGATTTTCGTTTAGTAATAATAATTAATTCATTAGAATTTTAATAATAGCAATAACTCAGTAATTTCCACCTATAGTTTTAGTAATCATTAGCTTGGATTTCAGTAAATTAGTCTACAGATTTTAATAGGCTTTCTAGGATTCTCGCTGATTCTATCTTCAAAAACTCTGAATTTTCATTAAAACAACTATTTTGAACAATATCAAGTTTGAATATTGTTGAAAGATTCTTTAAACTGTAATTATTTTCTAATTTTCTAGACTGGCTGTTTTTCTAAATTATATCATGTTCAAGATTTTTCAAATTAATAAACAATCAACTAATAAACGATTTAGAAACAGTTAAGTCTCTACTCCTACTGGCGAACAAGTGTTTCACTTATGCCAGTAGCTCTTCACCTCCAGCCTTATTTTTCAGATAGTTGATATAGATATTTAGAATAATAATTATTGTTTTTTTCTGATTGTCACATCTTTGTACTGTTTTCTGTGTTTTGGTGAAATAAATTGAATTGAATTGAATCATAATCACTTTTATGGAATTTTGCCAAGAGGAATCCGTAATAGATTATTCTGTTATCAACTTGCTTTTTATAATGTTAGAGATGTTATTCTCGCATACTTTTTATACCTTTTAAAAATGTAATATCTGCCAATAATACCAATGTGCCATCATGTGAACAGTAAGAATGTTTTATGTGCTTTAAAAGTAGTTCAATGCATAAAATGTTGGTAGTTGACTATCGCCTGTAACTTGGGAAACTGGTGACAAAATGACATTTAAGGCTAAGCTATCAGCAGTGTAATTTGCATAAATGATAATTATTTTCTACTATCTTTTTATTTACTGAAACGTGCTGCAAAATGGATAATTTACTAGCCTTGTAGTTGAAACGAACACTTATTAAGTCTTCAATATTATGTCATTACCTGTGATCATCATCGTGAGAATTCCCCTCTGCTACAATGTACAGGTTTTTGGCCCGGTTGTACAACAGCCGGTTAAATTTTAACCGTGTTCTATTTCATGAGAACCAATCAAAGAAAGCGTTTTTGAAAAGACTGCTTCTCTGATTGGTTTTCGTGGAATTAATCACGGTTAAAATTTAACCGTGTTCTATTTCATGAGAACCAATCAGAGAAAGCGTTTTTGAAAAGACTGCTTCTCTGATTGGTTTTTGTGGAATTAATCACGGTTAAAATTTAACCGTGTTCTATTTCATGAGAACCAATCACAGAAAGCGTTTTTGAAAAGACTGCTTCTCTGATTGGTTTTCGTGGAATTAATCACGGTTAAAACTTAACCGGCTATTGTGCAACCGACACTTAGTGTTTCAATGAATTAAGAAAGGCCTACACGATTTTAGACAATTGAGCGAATCAAAATATCTACTAGCTACAGTTATATTTTCTCATTTGATTTATTGGTTTCATTTCATCAATAAATAATTGATTATATGTTCTAATCTATCTTCAAGGTATAATTGTAAGTTATGATGACTTACTGGAAACATTAAATAAATAAAGAAGAAACTAATTATTTCAAATACAATTTTCAATTGATTAAGTTTGTAGAACACTTGTGGTGATTTTTCAAATCTATACTTTACAAATTTCATTCATAAATGTTCGTTATACATTTTGAAGTTTATTAGAACTGTTCGTCATTAGTGGAAAAATAAAAGTTAGGTAATTCAATATTTCAAAACATTTTATTTATTATTTAGTAATATTCAACATGAATCCGAAATTCTCTATAAGGCTGAGCGCACACCAGTTAGTCAAGATAAGACAAGACATGATCAGACACAATACTTCACATAGTTGCTTATGACGCAACACACACTGATTAGTCATTGCAATTGGACATGTCTAATGCCAGCCATAGGTTAGGCACACACCAGTTAGTCAAGACTAGACAAGACATGATCAGTCACAATACTTCACATAGTTGCTTTGTCACGTTATTCTTTATATTTAAATAACGATTAGCCTCCTGCTTGGCATCAGTCGGTAAAGCATGAGATTTGATATAATTAGGTCGTGGTTTTCTAATAGTATTCAGTCTTAAAAAATCTTGATAGGCCTAGATATGGGCTTCTCCAATAACTCTTGTAATTCAATAAATAATAAATATATATATAAATGATACTTATACTATAGAGTTGAGGAATAAAAAATAAATTGCACACCATGAAAGTTTCATACATATATTACATAAATAATGCAAAGATCAGTCGAGGCAAAAAATATATATAGAGCGATAAAAAAAATATAATATAAAAATAGAACAATAATTGAAATCAATAAAAATATCACAGGCTAACTTTATATTCTAGATTTATGGCACGAATCATTACCATGTGCCTTTATCTTAAAATCATATGCATTCTGTTGCATGTAGTTGCGATATGCGCTTGCTAATACTTGTCGACTTGGATAATTCAATCAAAAAATGTGTGCTCTAAGATCAGCTTGATAAATTAGCCACTAATAATCCAAATATATATATATATATTAAAATCTCTAGTATTTAGTAGATTTATTTGTATCGAATATATATTTTTATCTCAGGGTGCAAGATTCGGCACCTGACGGAATAGGTAGAGCCATTCATCTAGTGAATTAGAACTATAATAAATTATCGCAAATTGTATTGCAAAAAATTAAATATTATATGCATATGTTTTAATAGCCTAGATTTCGTACTTCTTTGATTTAATAGAATTTCTAAAATATTGATCTATATTTTGCTTTCAAATAAATACCTTTAATACTAATTTTACTTGCGCAAGTATTACTCTTATTAATTTCTCAATTTATAATAAAACCCTTTCGGCGAGCTAGCTTTGATCATCAGATTAATTCGAAGCACTAGGGCGCCCATCACTAATTCAAATTTAATCACTCACGTGTCGAAAATCTTCTTGTAAGCCGCCGATGTCGATCCAACTCCATGTGGTCCGGGAATATGGTAGCCGGAATCGTCTCCTCCAGGGGTTATAAATTTAATTAAAAATGAAAAATGACTTCTGCTTCACAATAGCATCACGAAGTCTTTTAAGAAATTTAATAATTTACTTTAACTTTAACTTTTACAAAATCATTAGCAAGGTACTACGCTCTAAAATATTTGGGGTCCTCTTATGGTGGCATTTGGCTGGCGAGTGCTGGTTCTTCCTTCTCAAGTTTTACAGATCCTCTTTCCGACTTTCAAATTAGCATAAAATTTAAATATCTTAGTCCTCCGCCATTTAGGTTCAAATAGATCTTACAAAAAATACCAAAATATTGCTTAGATTATATGATTAATAATTTCTTTGCATTCGAGCCATATCGATAACATAGATTACACAAATTTTAACACAAAATCTAGTACATTTATATAAATATATAGAAATATTTTTGAACTGGCCTACAGTTGCCGCCTATTAACTGCCGTTTTACTATTGGTGCATGCAAATTTTATTCGGTATTCATGCGCCTGGTAACTCTTATTTCCTGAATACATTAAATTATTTTTATTTGGTTTTTTATTTATGCTCTTTGCATGCTAGTTAATATTCTATACATTAATATTAATTCCATGCTACCTAATAATTAGCCACGTGGACGGGTGTTTTTTCATATTGCACACCATCTGATTGCAATAAAGCTCTGCCAAGGGGTTTTGGTCAGATTCTACGTTCCTCGGTTTGATCGATCTCTAGGTCACCGATCCGTGAATACATGTACATAACCTCAATCTTCAAATATTTTATATAATAATCTATTTATGAGCAATAAACTTCCTTCAAATCCTTTTTAGGTTCTTGTACCATTTAGCCAGAATAAGCTGATGCTATCTAATCTTAGTTATTATCTATTTGGCGATATTAGCCAGTTACTTTATTTCAGACCTATTACTGTTTCTGTTAGGGCTTTTTGTCTACCCAGATTTAATATGTTACACGCGCCCCTGGGTTTGAATTCAAAATATTTGAGAATCACAATGTTTTTAATGAAAACCCACCCTTCAATACATCGATATACACTATACTTTATTTATAAATTATACTCTCATACTTCTATCACAGTTCGCAGACATATTTGCTGCATCTCCTTTATACCTTTATCAAATACAATAACAAATTCTCCTCCTCACACACATAAAATATCATAAATATAAACTTCTAAACGTACTCCTCCTGACAACACTTAAAACATAGTAATTTTTAAATTCGCCGCTTGCAGGGCCGCCAACCTAACTACACACATTTCATAATTCTCATAAATGATTCCTTTTAGACAATAATTTCGATTCACAAAACTTCTGGGCTTATATCTTATAGTATTTCTTAGGTCTTAATATAAATAATTTTCTATACATCAGGTACAATACTTTTCTTTTGCTAATGGCTCTTTGGTTTTTTGGTAGCTTGTATTCACTTTAAGTCTTTTTCAGGTAACAAACGTGGCATAATTAAAAGTAATAAATATAAAACATATAAATAAATATATCGACATTAATAAATATAATAAATAACAATAATAAATAACTTTTTGGGTACAGTACTTCTTTTTATAAACATATGTTCAACAGACATTACATTCATTTGATTTGGGTGGCTTTGGTCAGCTGGTCACTGGTTCTACAGAATTTGCTGTCGAGTTTCATAACTAACCTAACTGCTGCATTTTTTTCTCTTTAAAGGTAATTAACAAATTTTAATTTTACTATCCCCGCTTGTGTCCTTTTTTATCTGATGTATATAATTTAATTACATATTTAAAAATTATTCTTTTTCTTATTGCAGGCTTCTAACGGCTGGAAGGAATTAAAACACTGGATTGTTGCCACGCGGTCCTATGCCAAGATTAAAATTATTAAGGAAGGTTAGTAATCGGTTTGATAATAATGTTTTCCTTGATTTCTTATCATATTTATTTCAAATTCGATAATATTGCATGTAATTTTGTTGTGGTCTTCCCATATCTTTTGACTTTCTGCTTGTAGCTGTTGTAGGCTGGTAAGGTTATCTGCTGTTGATTTGTGAGGCTGTCCTAATTGATAATTTTTCATCATAAATTTAAAGCCCTGGTATCTCGTGTATTCTTTCAAATAACTCCTTGTTCCTTTAATAATAATTTCTTTTAATCTGTTCTTTTCCGATTCATCCTGCACTCTTAACTCATCATTCCTTTCATTATCATTTAATATTCTTGATCTTGGTTCATTATAAATTAGTAGGCTCACAACAATAACTATTTTTATAATATTAACTTTCCATTCATCAATATTAGATTCTTTTAATAACCACAATATAATATTTTCCATCATCTCTACAACACAGTCTTTTATTAATATCACAGCCATTATAACAAATATACACACCATAACAAAACATTTATCATCTTTTTAATATGTTATCTTTCAACATATAGCCAGGTACTTCCATTTTATTAATATTATTTTTTAATTCCTCCGATCTTATTAGCCACTTTCCATTCTTCATTAGTCCATCTTCCATTTCCTTTTTGCCCATGCATGAATCCATATTTGCTTTGTTACCAGTTCCATTTTTGTTATATTTCTTTGGCCTATTATTCCGGTCACATCGCTGATCGGCTCTCTTAAAACGTATGTGCCGCGGATGCACGCCGTCGGTCCGCTCCTGCCCTCCTCGGTGTCGGTCCGGTGTCCTCTTCGGGCGTTTGAACCGTGCATGCGGCTTCCATCGGCGCGCGCGGTTCCTCCTTCGCTTTTTTCGCCTCCGGGCCTTGTGATGCATCTTCCTACGGTCCTGTATGCTGTCCCCCTCGTCCTGATGCCGGTCGGGTGTCCTCGGGCGCCTCCGTCTCCGGGCCTTACGGTGGTCGCTCCTCTTGTCCTGGATGCCGTCCTCTCGGTCTTCCATGGGGTCCTTGGTTTGCTGTGGGGTCGAATGATGCGGATGCGGATCTGATACGTTTTCAATTTGCTCTGTATCCACCAACTCCTTGATTATAGCATGATCCTGGTGGCTGTTGGTATTCTCCGGCGGTGAGGGATCTTCGGCGGGAAACAATATACTTAAAATGGGTTGATGTTTGCGGCTGGCTTTAATTGCATGGTGGGCGGCGGTTTTTGATGGTAGGCTGTCTTGTATTGCTATATTAGGGGTATCATATATTCGTAGGTTTTTAGCTGTAGTTTTCTGTATATCTGGTGGCGGGTCGTTGGGTGTTGGGTTCCGGGTTTTTTGTTGATTCAATCCTATTGCATGTGCTAATGTATAATTTGTACTTACTTGTTGAGGTGGCGGTTTATAATTTCGGTTGTAATTGTTTTGTATGTGATTATTATGTGAGTTTAATCGGTCACGGCCATCATAGTGATTCCTACGATTGCTCTGCTGGGCATAGTGGTTGGTTGTACGATTTTGAAATTTTTCATTATTCCAGTTACCATTTTGCCTGTGCTCATAGCGGCGTTCAAATTGAGGAGCAGATCGGTAGCGATCATATGATACCGGTTCATAATTTTGGCTGTTATACTGACTAAATTTTGAGTTATATTGATTTTGTGCGTATCTCTGGTCTGAACGGTGGTTTGATATTGCCATCACAGACTGTATGCCATATAAATGATTTATCAGCTGCTTGCAATCAGTAATGGGTTGTGTGGCGAGTGCCATTCTAACTTGATACGGTAGCTTCTTTAAAATAATACTTGCTAATGCCGATTCATTAATGGGCTCGCTCAATTGAGAATTTTTAAACTGTAGGGCAGTGACGAAAGTGGTACATGCACCGTCTAAGTTAGGGTTGAACTCGCATGATATGATGTCCGCTAGCACGTCCAACTGTTTACTTCTGCTCCAATACTGTTCCAGGAAGACAGCTACAAACTCATCCAATGATGTAAATTCATGGGCTCTACTCCGAAAGAACATCAGGGGTTCGCCAATCAATAAATTAGTCAAACGAAGACGCCAAAAATTCCAAGAGGTAGGTGCAAGAGTTTGTACTAATTTTATCTGATCAATGAATGGTTGAGGTTGCAAATGGCGATCAGTATTATCAAATTTTCCTAGTCCTTGTAATATACTATGTACGTTGAGGTTGTCTGTTTGAATCCCTTGAGGTCGTTGTTGAATATGATTTTCTAATGCTGTTATTTTTTCCTGTGTTATCTGCCATTGACTATTATGTGTAATTTTATTTGCGTTTACTTCTTGATTTAATTGAGTCAGAGTGGATTTTTGAATTAGTAGAGTTCCGTTTAAAGCTTTACAGGTTTCAGTATTTTGATTGATGCTACCTTGCAGTTGGTTCATTTTTGTGGACATATTAATCTGTTTATTTTGTATTTCTTTAATACTGTTAATATTTTTGTCAACTGTAGTTGTTAATGTTTGATTGGCAACGGTAATTTGTTTGTGGATTTCTTGGTGGCAATCGGCCTTAATGTTATTGGTTATATCCTGAATGGGTGTAGTGATTTGTATGGTTAGGTTATCTATCCTTTCGTTGAGCTCACATGTAACCGTATCCAACCTTTCCGATAATCCTGCCGTAACTTTATCCTGACTTTCTTTCTGTAGATTTATCATTGCTTTTAATTCTTCCCTATGATTCTCTACTTTAGCCTCAATAGTATCCAACCGTCGTTCTACTGATTTTATAGCGCCCGCTGTCTCTTTCATGCCCTGTTCCATTGTTTGCTTATTTGCCTCTTTCATTTCCACATTCTCTTTTTTAATCTCCTGCATCATTTTGTCCATTGTGTTTTGTAGCATAATATTGAACATACTGCTAGTTTGTTCCATCATTACCTTTTGAAAAGGATCTAGCTCTGTGACTGAAAATAGACTTTGTTTGCTCAGATGTGACTCGGCCTCTGGAGATGCGGGTTCGGCAGGCTGCTCCTCGCCCCCTTCAAAGTTGATCTCTACTATCCGTTGATTCAATGGTGTGTCAGCGGCGTCGATTCGAGTGGATGATAGAGGTTGCAGACCTGGTGGATCGAAGACTATCGACCCGACGCTTCCTGGTTCCCTTTCTCGTGGCGTATTGGCATCTACCGTGGTGGGGTTTGATGTGCTTGGAGTCGACAAAGTGGGATCTGTGCAACCGCCGTACATATATGAAACTTCAGAGTTTGCGGGAGTGTGATTCATTATGTCAAATATGATAAATGCTAATTAAACAGTGATAAAATGATAAGCGAAAATGCTTAAAAAAGAGACACAAACCGGGACTTACAGTGAACAGTGATGTGTAAAGTGTTTGGATACTCTTACAACAAGGTATTTATACTTAAGTTTTTTACAATGCTCTAGCGCCCCCAATGTTTTGTTGATTTATTCTTGGCTAGTTTACAGGCTGCGACTTATTTTCCAACCGGCTTAAACACCTAATATATTTTTGACTAGAAAGTAATAGCAGTTTAGGCTTATAAAATATAATCTCTCTTTATAAACATGTAATTTTTCACAGTACTAATAATATAAAATTTTCTTTAAAACATATAATTTCTCTCTATTTAAAGCTCTTGTTTCCCCAAAAAGTAATACAAATTTCCCTTCGCCAGTTTTCCTCACAACTCGTATAAGTTATCTATAATTTTCAATATGGTTATTGACTTAATTTCAAATAATTATTCAATGAGCTTGGCTCTCATCATCAGCCCCACGTTGGGCGCCATGTCTTTGTGTCACGTTATTCTTTATATTTAAATAACGATTAGCCTCCTGCTTGGCATCAGTCGGTAAAGCATGAGATTTGATATAATTAGGTCGTGGTTTTCTAATAGTATTCAGTCTTAAAAAATCTTGATAGGCCTAGATATGGGCTTCTCCATAACTCTTGTAATTCAATAAATAATAATATATATATAAATGATACTTATACTATAGTGTTGAGGAATAAAAAATAAATTGCACACCATGAAAGTTTCATACATATATTACATAATAATGCAAAGATCATCGAGGCAAAAAATATATATAGAGCGATAAAAAAATATAATATAAAAATAGAACAATAATTGAAATCAATAAAAATATCACAGGCTAACTTTATATTCTAGATTTATGGCACGAATCATTACCATGTGCCTTTATCTTAAAATCATATGCATTCTGTTGCATGTAGTTGCGATATGCGCTTGCTAATACTTGTCGACTTGGATAATTCAATCAAAAAATGTGTGCTCTAAGATCAGCTTGATAAATTAGCCACTAATAATCCAAATATATATATATATATATTAAAATCTCTAGTATTTAGTAGATTTATTTGTATCGCATATATATTTTTATCTCAGGGTGCAAGATTCGGCACCTGACGGAATAGGTAGAGCCATTCATCTAGTGAATTAGAACTATAATAAATTATCGCAAATTGTATTGCAAAAAATTAAATATTATATGCATATGTTTTAATAGCCTAGATTTCGTACTTCTTTGATTTAATAGAATTTCTAAAATATTGATCTATATTTTTCTTTCAATAAATACCTTTAATACTAATTTTACTTGCGCAAGTATTACTCTTATTAATTTCTCAATTTATAATAAAACCCTTTCGGCGAGCTAGCTTTGATCATCAGATTAATTCGAAGCACTAGGGCGCCCATCACTAATTCAAATTTAATCACTCACGTGTCGAAAATCTTCTTGTAAGCCGCCGATGTCGATCCAACTCCATGTGGTCCGGGAATATGGTAGCCGGAATCGTCTCCTCCAAGGGGTTATAAATTTAATTAAAAATGAAAATGACTTCTGCTTCACAATAGCATCACGAAGTCTTTTAAGAAATTTAATAATTTACTTTAACTTTAACTTTTACAAAATCATTAGTAAGGTACTTCGCTCTAAAATATTTGGGGTCCTCTTATGGTGGCATTTGGCTGGCGAGTGCTGGTTCTTCCTTCTCAAGTTTTACAGATCCTCTTTCCGACTTTCAAATTAGCATAAAATTTAAATATCTTAGTCCTCCGCCATTTAGGTTCAAATAGATCTTACAAAAAATACCAAAATATTGCTTAGATTATATGATTAATAATTTCTTTGCATTCGAGCCATATCGATAACATAGATTACACAAATTTTAACACAAAATCTAGTACATTTATATAAATATATAGAAATATTTTTGAACTGGCCTACAGTTGCCGCCTATTAACTGCCGTTTTACTATTGGTGCATGCAAATTTTATTCGGTATTCATGCGCCTGGTAACTCTTATTTCCTGAATACATTAAATTATTTTTATTTGGTTTTTTACTTATGCTCTTTGCATGCTAGTTAATATTCTATACATTAATATTAATTCCATGCTACCTAATAATTAGCCACGTGGACGGGTGTTTTTTCATATTGCACACCATCTGATTGCAATAAGCTCTGCCAAGGGGTTTTGGTCAGATTCTACGTTCCTCGGTTTGATCGATCTCTAGGTCACCGATCCGTGAATACATGTACATAACCTCAATCTTCAAATATTTTATATAATAATCTATTTATGAGCAATAAACTTCCTTCAAATCCTTTTTAGGTTCTTGTACCATTTAGCCAGAATAAGCTGATGCTATCTAATCTTAGTTATTATCTATTTGGCGATATTAGCCAGTTACTTTATTTCAGACCTATTACTGTTTCTGTTAGGGCTTTTTGTCTACCCAGATTTAATATGTTACACGCGCCCCTGGGTTTGAATTCAAAATATTTGAGAATCACAATGTTTTTAATGAAAACCCACCCTTCAATACATCGACACCAGATTTAATATGTTACAGCTTATAAAGACATGTCTAATTGCAATGACTAATCAGTGTGTGTTGCGTCATAAGCAACTATGTGAAGTATTGTGACTAAACGTGTCTGATCCTGTCTTGTCTTGACTAACTGTTTTGCGCCCAGCATAACACTGTTTTAGTAGGCCCTGCTGTATATCAATTTCTGGCCTTGGAATTAAAATGTTAATTTGTGAAGGTGATATAATGATATTTGTTTTTTTTTTTTAATATACTTTTCGGAGAGTATTATTCTGTTAGGGGGAAACAGTTCTGAGCTTCTTTCTCTCTCTCTACCGTTTTAAGATTTGTATGAATCAATCAGTGCGTTTTGCCATAGAGAAAAACAATAGCGTAAGTAGATATCACATGGTATAGGGCTTTTATGTCACAGCTTTTACTGTTATCTCAAGCCGATTACTGTCGATTATTGTCGATTATTACTGTTTTGACCGGGTAAGAGTGTATGAACGGCACAATATGAAAGACTACCAGCGTCATAAAGCGTCATGGGAAAGAACTACGTGAACTATCGGCTTGAGATAACAGTAAAAGTTGCGACATAAACGCCCTATTCCATGGGATATCTACTCAAGCTATTGTTTCTCTATGGTATTATTCTGTTGAAGGGAAACAGTTCCGAGCTTCTTTCTCCCTCTCTACCGTTGTAAGATTTGTATCAAACAGTGCGTTTTGCACACTGAATTGTTTGAATCAGCTAGTGGTTTAATGACGTTAACGAAAGAAGACAAAAACCATTATTAGTTGGAAAGGAAAATACTGGAATGATTTATGGTCCAGTTAAATAAGGAGAGGAGTGAAGGAGAAGATCTAATTAAGAGCTCGAGGCATTGATAAAAGGCCGAAATATTGTAAAATTTATAAAGGCACAGCGGCTTAGGTGGTTTGGACATATCTGTAGGATGAACGTGAACAGAATGCCTAAAATAATATTCAAGGAGAGGCTACATTCAAGAAGAAAGAGAGGAAGGTGGGAAGATGAAGTGAGAGACGATCTCCAAAAAATGGGATATAGAGGATGGAGACAATTAACAGAGGACCGAGATGCTTGGAGAGCTGTAGTGGAGGCGGCCAAAGCTCATATTGGGCTGTAGTGCTAAAAAAAGCTGGTGGTTCAATCTCAAAATGAATCACATTATAGCAAATGAAACTTATTGATTCAATCCAGTTTGAGCTGAGATTCCGTTTAAACTTGCACTGTGCAAACGAATGAATAATAATGCTTGTTCTAGTTATCTTGTTCAATGTAATGCGTCAATTTTCGTTTAATGCGTCAATTTTGCGTCAATTATTCATTCAAACGAATGAATAATAATGCTTGTTCTAGTTATCTTGTTCAATGTAATGCGTCAATTTCGTTCAATTTTCGTTTAATGCGTCAATTTTGCGTCAATTATTCATTCAAACGAATGAATAATAATGCTTGTTCTAGTTATCTTGTTCAATGTAATGCGTCAATTTCGAATAAATCTATTTTGATTAATGTTTTAGTGTCGGCAGGGAGGAGGATGGTGCCACAGCCGCATGGCGAGGGGGCGGGGGGCTCTGAGGAGGGAGTGCGACAGCGACTGCAGAGCGAACTGCTAGCTGCGGTCCGCGACTGCCAGAGTCGCTTCGGCGGCCGTAGAGAGCTCGCCACCGAGTTGGACGCACATGTGCGAGTGCTGCTCGCCTCGCTCGAACGAGTGTTCGCGCACGGCTTGTGTGCGCCGCGAACAGGCTCGTCCAATTCTGCCATCAGGTTCGTTAAAATTAGTTTGCAACGTAGCCTAGATTAGGCAGTCAAGTCCACTCTCGGTCAAAATATGGCCACTTCATTTTATAAAATTGTAACTCAAAACTACTGATCGACTGTGCATTTAGGTAGAAATGTATCCAAATCGTATATATGATGCATCTGATTATATATGTGTATGAAGTGGCTCAGTTAGTTTTATAGCTAGGATTTTATCTTGACGACACCTGATGTACATTGACATGTATTTATTGGTGGATTAACATATTTTATTCTATTCTAAATCTGGTTCCAGGCTGCAAACTAATAAATCGGCGTTTTTTCCCTCGACGTGACCTAGTTAAAAAGAGATGTTCTCTCGATTTTCTTTTTATTGTTATTTCGGAATAGGCTATGCCTCCTTTAAATGAAATACTAGTACCGTATAATAAAACTTAATGAACTAACTGGAAAAATTCAAGAGAGTATTTAGACGGTTTTTGCAGTTTCGCCTGTACTGAGGTTTACGTTACAATGGCAGTGTTTGATTAGCAATGGTATTGCTATCCTTGTCTATCATTCAATAAAGCGGATAGCGCTATCTCTTTCTCGCTTTGCTCTGTTGCCAGATCGTCTTTCAACAATGTAGAACTAATAATTAATTAACAAAAAATTTCATCTCAATTATGAAAATTCATTATGAGATTATTGAAAAATATAATTTCTTGCTTAATAAAATATAATTGATTATTTAAAACTAGAATGAACATTTTATATTATACATCAATAAACCTGTTTCAGCTACCGTCTATAGAAGGCATTGACAAAACTTCAAGAACGGGTTGGGTAGAGAGTAGGCACGGAACTGTTGGTGTTCGAATGCAGTGCATAAAGATTACAAATAAATAAATTAATAATTAACTTGATTCAGTTTCTTTTATTTTATAAAAGATATAACATGGCAGAGATTACAAGACAGAGGATCGGCAACGTTTTTCTCCTATAATATTCCTCCACTGCCTTCATAACGTGAACCTCACCATAGTGAAATCCGGATTCTCAATTTCTAATTAGAATAAGCTTAAGTTGAGGGATAACAAAATAAGTTTAAATCAAAGTATAAGAAATATCGAAAATATTGATATTTTCAACTTCTATTCAAGTTTTAAAACATAATTCAAATAGTGGTTAAGACATCTCTTTCTTTTTATTCAAATTTGAATAGCCTACTTGAAGCGTCCATTAACTTCCCACGCTGTTTCATTCCTAGCTGATTGATTCTATTCAATCACGTTGCTCTATGCTTGGTTATTGGTTCATATCTGTTTCCAAATAATTCCTTTATCTCACTTCATTGAATTGATATAGTACCATTGATTTAGTATTTGTTATAGTTACCGCTACTCAATTCTTAATTTTACTTATTTAATAAAGTCATCTTCTCAATATCCGTTTTCCTCAGACATAACTGTCAAAATAAACTAAAATATGAATGAATTGAATGTGATGTTTGTTGTAGGCAAGTTACCGAAAAAGTAACTACTTATTAACTACTCACTACTTAATTTTATTATATTTTCTACTAGAGGCTTTAGAAATAACAAGAGTAATTAAGGAAAATTCCCAGTATAGTTTAAATTACCAGATTCATTTCAACCAATACAACACTACGAATTTAGCTTTATCAGAACATTTTAAGCATACATTAGTCAATAGTTTTTTCATTTACATATTTGTTTTATTATCTTTCACTTGTTTTCTTGTTTGCTTATTTTGTACTGAAAGTAAATTTTGTTATCATGGCGAGTCAGTTGCTTAAGCCGCCATTTTGTAACACCGTTGAGTGGGAGGAGACTGTCTAGCTGGGCCAATGGCAGGCTTTTATGCCATTCACCAATAGCAGTACGCGCCTACTAGTATAAATTCTGCTGCTCTTGTATTTAGTTTTAGTTTATCAGAGATTGACAATGGTGTAATAACCGAAACCGGTCTTTCTAAGTATCAATAAATAATTTTTCCATAAAATTGCAATTTATATTTATGTTTGTGAAATGTACCTTGAATGGAAATAAATTTGATTTGATTTGAAATCTGGGTTTTTGACAATTTCTTAGTCTTTTTTATTTATTATGAATAATTACTACAATATCAACTTCTCAACTACACAAAAAGTGCTTAATTTTATTTATTTAATAAAGTAATCTTCTCAATATCCGTTTTCCTCAGACAGTAGGCCTACTGTCAAAATAAACTAAAATATGGATAAATTGAATAGAATGTGATGTTTTTGTTGTAGGCAAGTTACCGAAAAAGTCCTGGGCACCAGTGTGGGAAGCAGCGGCAGTTTTAGTGGCGAATCCACCGCTTCGTTCTGGCCGATTGTTCGCGAACATTTGACCGCGCACGAGCGTGACCGTTACACGCATCTGCGCCACGTGTGGACGGACGGCGGACGCGCGCGTGCCTGGCTAAGGTCGGCCATCAACGAGCACTCGCTCGAGCGAACTGTGCTCGCGCTGCTCGCCAGCGAACTGATTGCCGAACACTATGAGCCGTGGGCATTTCTCAGGGATCAGGAGCGCAACAGTATTCTGCCCACTACCGCTGCCGGTATACATCTCACTTTAATTTCAAATTTATTTAATGATTTTTTAAAATGTTTTTTTAAAGGCTACTTTCTTGTATTTATAAAATAGAATTATAGTACCCTTTAAAATTAATGAAATAATAAAACAATAAAACTAGAATACAAGTAACGTAACAATTTGTATTCTTGTCTTATTATTCTATTAATTTTAAAGGGTACTATAATATTCTATTTTATAAATTATTTAATGATATAGTAGTAGTTCTGTGAACAGTAGATCTCACGCAGTATTCTCATCCACAAGTACCTGATTGAAACTATAGACCTTATGGAAATACATCAATAGACTGGCTTCTCCACACATCTGTGTAATCACTTTTCAGCTGATTTATGATGAATAATTCTATAGTCTGATTTTTATCCTAATATTGGCGTATGAAGGAAGCTCCTTTTTCCTTTATATTATCCTTGAAATGCAAAATTTCCAAAAACCTTGTATATACGTCGACGCGCAATTTAAAAAGGAACATACCTGTCAAATTTCATGAAAATCTATTACCGCGTTTCGCCGTAAATGCGCAACATATAAACATTTAAACATTCAAACATTAAGAGAAATTCCAAACCGTCGACTTGAATCTTAGACCTCACTTCGCTCGGTCAATAATATCTATAGTTTAGGCAGAAATTTGGGAACAATAGTTCGTCAAGTACCTATTTTGACGAGTCCTTGAGATACTAGAAGAAATGAGAAGTTCTTCCCATTAAAATGGGACGTAATTTTCCCGAAGAAATGGGACGTCAGCCAGTACGTCAGATTATCACGGCATGAAGTCTTTCTTGCAGGCTGATTTCGTTTTATTATGTTTTCTGTGCAATGGAATCATTGGATTCTATTGAAAAAAAAACATTACGTTACCTGGCAATGTTTACCAAGGTTACCAAACTAAATTATTGTGAATATTACTTATCATGGAGAAAATATAGCATAGGAAGATATCCCATGGTATATTCATTCAAGCTAAATAATGTGTTCAGTAAGATTTCTTTTTAAAAAGAAATCTTTATTTTTACAAAACACAAAATTTGGAATAAAACAATTTAAACAAGTGAATTTTGATAAAGTGAGTACCTCTCGCTTCGATGTTGTAAGCAGGACTGACGCTCGATGCGTGAGAAAGCTGGCTCCAACAGTTCCAGGAGAGTTCTAAGAAGTGTATTGAAACTGCTGACTGCTGTAGGTTCTCACAATGTAACTCCTCCCTCCCTAAAGAGAACTTCGGGGGTTGGTAAGCGAAGTTCTGAAGAAGGTGTGTCCTCTTTTGGAGATTCTTTTGTACACGGTGAAAATCACGCAAAGAACAATCACAATGTACAAAATGGTTGTGAAAACATTGATGTCGGTGGTTAAATATGATTTTCGGATGATGGAGACACTTGAATGTTTTTAAATTGGTTAAGTTGTCTAAATTTTTCAAAGAATTGGAAATCTGGAATTTGATGATCTTGAAGTTCTAATTGGATGTTTTCTAGAAATTTGGAGTCCTCTCGTTGGGAAGAGTGGAACAGAGGTTTCCTCGATAGTAAATTTTTCCTTCGGCTGTATTGATGAAAAAATTCCTTGAAGTGTGTCACAGTAGTTTCGGTTTTCGTTTCTATGTGGAAGGTCTCCAATTTTGGTAAGACTGCCAAATATTGTTGTATTTCGGGAATCCATTTGATGAGGTCTCTTCAATTTGGACGGCGGTGAATTTACAGTTGTCAGTGGAACCAGTCGATATGATAGCCGCTTCACATTGCAGTTGTTGATGGAGATGGCTTCGGATGAACACAGATAGCATTCGTTATCTCCTATCAATCTACATTCTTTATACAATCCTTCAATTTTTAAAGTATTAGAACTATCGGAAGATTTCAATAAATATTTGTTTTGTGGAAGTATTGTTACAAAATGATTCTACTTTACTTGGAATTGGTAATAATTCAAAAAGATCAAAAGTTACTTCTTCTACAATCGGAAATTCGAGAAAATAAATGATTTCGTTCTTAATTAGCTTACAATCTACATAATCAATTTTTCTATTTCTAACATCTTATTATACTTAATTTCTAATGGGAATTTCTTGTCATAGAATTTTGAAATTTTCACAAGTTCATTGAACAATTCTTTAGTAGACATTATACTAGGGTGCAGAACGCCTACTTTAAGATGCAATAGAATTTTCAATGTCATGAACTACGTCTAATAAATATTATAAGCTATAAGTAATTGATTCAAAATATCTTTAATTTTTTCTAATTCTATGAAATTAATCATAAATCATCATTATTATCAAAAATTTCTCTTTCAATTCATTGAAGTTTGGTTCACAAGTTTAATGTTTCATTGAATTCTACAATAATGTTTAGACTATTGAATAATGGTTTGAAATTTGATTGGCTAAATTATCTTGATTTCTATACAGTTCGAGAATCAACTTATCGTATTTTTGTTCGTCATAAGCGTCCAAATTACCAGTGATAAATTTTAAAACAGATCCAAGACTATTTATAAACCTCTTCTATTGCGTTTGACGTTTCATTGTAAAACAAAATCATTTCCAATTTTATTCAATAACAGACTTTGTATGGTTGATGAATTTCAAATAGTTGATTGCATCTCTTAATTTACTACTGTTTTCTGTAACGAAATCGTTTTTGAACTTATACTAATATTTTCCAAAAATAGTGAGATACCTTATCAAAGTAATTATTCAAATTTTCAATTTCTGAATACATGATTTCAGATCATAATTATGTACAAAAACGTGCGAGTTATATACAAGTTTGGCTTTGCCAAGGTTAATTGGTACAATTCCAGAATTAATAGTAACATTCTTAATGTCTATTGCTGTTCCTGATCTTGCTGCGTACAGGATGAAGAGGGACACTAAAACGAATGCTATGCTCATCTCTTCTGATGTCCTTTCAGCGTTGATGATGCACGTTCGATGAAGAAGATTTGGTGATGATGATATCGAAGTTTGATATCCACTGCACTTCACAATGTTGGTGTTCGCAGCTTGATAATTCACCACACTTTCGGATGTCGCGAACGCGAGGTCCTATATTACAAACGATCGTTAACAGTTTAAAAACTGAAGATTATGTTCATTAATCCCGATCGTCCTACCGACTGCGCCAGCTAAATAATGTGTTCAGTAAGATTTCTTTTTAAAAAGAAATCTTTTTTTACAAAACACAAAATTTGGAATAAAACAATTTAAACAAGTGAATTTTGATAAAGTGAGTACCTCTCGCTTCGATGTTGTAAGCAGGACTGACGCTCGATGCGTGAGAAAGCTGGCTCCAACAGTTCCAGGAGAGTTCTAAGAAGTTGTATTGAAACTGCTGACTGCTGTAGGTTCTCACAATGTAACTTTCATTTATTCATAGACAATAGATACAATGCAGGTATAGGGCGTTTATGTTCCAAATTTCACTGTTGACTCTAGCTGATAGTCCAAGTAGTTCTTTCTCGTGAAGCTGTGTGACGCTGGTAGTCTTTCATACTGTGCCGTTCTTACACTCTCACCCGGTCAAAACAGTAATAATCGACAGTAGTCGACAGTAATCGACAGTAATCGGCTTGAAATAACAAAAATCGGCTTGAAATTTGAAACATAAACGACCTATACCATTGGATATCTTTTTATGCTATATTTGCTCTACGGTATTATTAGCTGAATTAAAGCTGAATAAAGATGAATACGATATCAAAAGATGTAATAAAAGTATGAAAAGATTTTTTGCCTTAATAAAGTGAAATTCCTGTCTATTTTTCAGGTTTGGGCTCCATTTTGTTTGCAATTAGCATTGATAAACCAGAACTGAACCATTGTAGCAGTTCCAATTTGGCAAGCAATAGCAGTATGCCTCATGCTGAACCAGTCATACCTCCTCCGGTTAATGTTCCAGGTAAGTTATACCAATAAATAAACAAATAAATAGAATTTCACTGTCTTTCGACATTACAGATAGAGTACTAGAGTCCATTTCAAATCGTACAGTGGGCTATTACCATATTCTTACGCATTGCTTTATTATAACCATTATGGGTTGCTCCTTTCTCAATTGTTGCCATGATTTGTGAATCAATGTGATAAACTAATGTTTGTATTGAAATTTTTCAATAATTAATTGTGAATCGATCTCTCTTGCTATTATCCTTAGAAATCTATTTTATCTATTTTTGAGAAGACGTATCTACATTTTAGAAACCTCAGTATATGATACTTACAACACAAGTGTGATAATCTCTTCCCAAGAATAAAGTAGTTATTAGTGTCTAAACTACTTTGATTTAGGGCCGCCGCAAAGTAGACCTACGCTAATCCACGAAAAGCAACCCATGCCGTGGGATGTTTTGTAAACCATTGCTAGGCTTCTCCAGACATTTGTGTAATGATAATAATACAGTCATGCAATGAATAATCCACTTGTCAGCTGATTGATTATGAATAATTCCATAGCAATGGTTTACAAAACATCCCACGGCGTGGGTTGCTTTTCGTGGATAGCGTGGGTCTACTTTGCGGCGGGCCTTAAGAACATAGAGGTTGAATGGTTTTTGATCAATTGTATTGAAAGTAGATACCTGAAATTTGTTTCTTCTGCTATATTCCATGCTACTTTGGAATATCATGTTATCTTGCGAAGAGATAGGGGTGCCATAAAATAATCTCTTCATGTCACTTGTTCCATCATTTGAAAATCCTGAAATAAATGGAGATAATTTTGATTATATTTATGAATGATAATATTTTACTGTGTGCTAACAGTAGGATTAGACTAATACTAGATTAGTTTGGTTGTGATTTATTGATTTTCCAGTTTATCGCATGATAGTTTGACATCTTTTGAGACCGGACTCGCATCTAGTTTATTGTAGCTGTATCACATTGACTCCAAATAATTACACTTAATATAAGTATTACAGCAACTTATCTCGACTGTAACTCTTAAGATGAATGCAAAAGTAGTTGAATGGTTGCGTCTATTGAAACTATTAAAAATAACTGCTGTTATAATTCTGAAATTGAACTTTGTCGACTATATTTTTGTATTTTTCATAGGCAGAATAAAAATACATTATTAGAATAACGGCAGAATAATTCATTTTATTTTTCATACGGTATTGCTATGAAGATGGTTCAATAGAGGTTGCCAAATTACATTATTTATTCAATATACTATATTCATTTTGAATAAATTTCCAGGTGCTAAAAGAAGTGACGGCAGACGGAAAAAGAAGATTTCGCCAAATATAATCTCGTTTGATGACGATGATGATTTTGAAGTGACATCGACCTCACCTACTGTTCAACCGGTTTTGCCTCCACCTACCAACGTCAGTTTTTATCAATTTTACTAATCAGTCATGTTGATGATAATGAACTTAATAGCATGCTTCACTAGCTGACGTAAAGTTCTAGAGGATCTGAAATGTATAATATATGTGTGCTACCCTTTTACCTGATGATAGTCTCCCTAACTTTTCCCTAACAGCCAAAAATAGAAAGAATATCTAGATAACTTGAGGTGTATTTCAACCCATGTCCTTAGTTCTATTATTAAAAAAACAAACAAACATTTATTTCAAGCAATAGGTCTATCATTGTACAGGCTGCGGCAGCGAAACTTCCTTTTTCTAAATGAATAGAACTCATTGTATGGATCAGAAAGTTTGTATTATTTTTTGTAATGTAGACACATATATAAAGTTTTGTTTCAATTAGTTTTGAATATCAAATCAGGTAGGTGACGTCCCAAATTCTCCATACACTGAGTAAGTAAACCGATTTCTGTCGTTTGTCATGACTGCGTCCAGCATTGCATGCGTTATTTTAGCAATTTATTCCCTGATATTGGTCTTCAAATCTTGTAGGGTTACTTAAACGATGGATTTCAAAAGCCCCATAGAAAAAAAATCAGAAGGGTTCAAATCGCGAGATCGGGATGGCCACTCCAATGAGGCGTCCTGAAACGTGTCCCTCAATTGAAGTCACGTTCTGAAAGTTCCACAAAAATTGCCATCTTGTATGGATGAAAATGAAGATCATCATGAAGAATTTGTCTCGAATAAAAAAGGCTAAGAAATTGTCGAAAACCACAGATTTTATTGATAGTTAGAAAGACCGGTTTCCTTTTTTACACCATTGTCAATCTCTGATACCCAGTTTATCAGAGATTGACAATGGTGTAATAACCGAAACCGGTCTTTCTAACTATCAATAAAATCTGTGGTTTTCGACAATTTCTTAGCCTTTTTATTTAATATGTTTGCACGCTGAAGGCTGTGGTGATCGCAACTCTCACTGCCTCAACGTTCTCAGGTGACCTAAAGGGCCGAGGGACTTCAGTTCTTCCTCTTGTCGCACTTGCAGTTTGTCTGAACGTAGTGACCCACGTAACAGTTGATTTCTGCTCAGGGACAGTAGCCAAAGGGGCTAAATCAAAGCGATTTTGGAATGCCCGCTTGGTTGTGATGAAAAAACATCCGCTCGAAAAATATGTCTCAACGACAAATGCACGCTTCTCGTTGTTACAGTGCATGATGGCAACTGAACATGTCGGGAAGAAAACTTTATGGTTTGGCCTCTCTAATGAGACCAAATTCGCTCTACTACGATATCAGCTGATTGAATGGCGTTCACTTCAAAAAAGGAAGTTTCGCTGCCGCACCCGTTACTTTAATTTGAATAATTATTTTAAAAAAAGGAAACATCAATCTCAAGCTATAGGTCTATAATTGTATTATCTTCTTAATTATTTTTTTATTGTATTACAATGGCATCATGGCCGAAACATGTCGTAAATAAACTATTTTCAAAAAATGGCTACTTATATTTTTATTTTTATGTCCATGTCTATCATTGTACTTTCATTTGAATAATAATGTGTATCTGTTTTTTTTTGTTTTGAACGATGATCGTCCGTTGTTACCTGACAAAGAATTAAATTTATTTGTTGTTATTTAACAGGATGCCAACCAAGCCATAACTATAGGAGTTGACTGTCTGGAGTCTGAAAGCACGGCCGATATTGATTCCGGTATTGCCGACTCAGAAAACGAACTACAAAGGTTAGTTCTACTGAAAACAAAATGCTGTAAAAAGTTAATGAATTGACTCGAATAGAGTAAATAAATATAGAATGTATTTTTCTCGCTATTCAATTATTCCACAAAAAATGAATCGACATATAATCAAAAATCTGAACCTTTGAAAGAATAAGACGTTGATGTTGTCAATACCACTATATTTGTTCAAAATCAATTTAAATTGCACAACCAGGTTTCATGAGATGTAGTTCAGCTGAAGATGCGGTAGGTGTTGTCATGAAACCTGGTTCTGTGATAATTTAAACTGATTTTGAACAAATATAGTGGTATTGACAACATTAACGTCTTAGTGGTGTCTCGCTTAACAACATTAATGGTGTCTCGCTTTTGCTAGCACTTTGACTTGTCTGACGCCGTTGAGGCCAACCAGACGTAATATATATCTATCTATCTATCTATCTTGGTGCCGGTTGCACAAAAGCAGGTCAAATTTTAACCGTGATTAATTCCATGAGAACCAATCAGAAAAGCCGTCTTATCAAAAAGGCCTTCTCTGATTGGTTCTCGTGAAATTAATCACGGTTAAAATTTAACGGGCTTTGTGCAACCGGGCAAATCTTTCAATTCTGGAGAAATAATCACATCCCCTTACAATAAAATTATTAAAATCTGAACCTTAATAGTAGGAACAATTGGACATAGATCTTATCGGAATTTGAAGTCATGGATGGAAAGTAATAATAATTATTACTTTAATAACAACTTTAACAACAATTGATTATTAATTGTTGGCTGTTTCTGTTTGCAGTGTTGGTCTGCGACCTGTGACCAATAGCAGCGTGGGAGAACTGATTCCGGTGGCATTAAGTGAGGAGACTCACTCTTCCGAAGATTCGCTCTCTGTTCCTAGCTTTTCTGAGGTCAGTTATACTAACCAGGATTCTATTTTTTTTAAATTATCACATTCTGCGCAAACAAAACAATAATCATTTCATTTAACCTACTCTAGAACGCCATAGTGGAGTAGGTCAATTTCCACACAGAAAACACTTAACATGTAGAGGACACATTATAAGATTTTTTATTGTAACCAACTATTGTATGTAATTGTAAAATATCTAATATTTTCTGTAATATTGATGTATTAGTCTTTTTGTGGGGGGAGGGGGAAATAAACATTTATTTATTTATATTGGTTGAATCTCTGTTATACCTCTCAATAATTCTATAGAGAAGAGATGCATGCTATTTTTCCTCAATGACTATATTAACCATAACTCTTAGAATATGATAATTACATAATTTGCATCTAAAACAATCTGAATTTCGTCTTTTCGGTCCCAAAATTTTATATTTTTTTCAAAGTTTGGAATTTTCCAATTATTTGTAAGTAATTTAATTCTATCTAGAAGTATTTTTTTTTAAATGATTTTCATGTCTATGGATTGTAAATGAAGTGTGTAATTGAAGCATTTTGAAGTGACACATAACCTCTAGCTACATTTGGACTGTTGTATAAATTAGAATTGGAACCGTTTTGGGCGTAAGTTAGCCTGTGGTACTTTTCTGTAAGTTGTATAATTCTGAATGATTGAATAACCGAATAAATAAAATAAATTTTGGTTGTTACTCAGCTATACCGTTTATTTTTGTTGAAACGATTGAACCTGGCGACCGACTGTCACTTCTGATTAAAATAGAAATCAAGTCGCTAACCACTTGTTATATAAATATAAACATACAGTTAAAAACCATTGCTGTATTGAAGATAATGAATTTTGACATTTTTTGTTCAATCTGTTGTAGGATAATGAATGCACAGGCATAGTTGAAGAAGTGGCAGCTGTTGTATTAGTAAGTGGCGGTGAGGAATCCAATTACGCGGATGGTAACTATAACCAATTAATTGTGATATAATGTCTTGATAACAAAGAAGGCGGTAACTACACAACAGGTGTCATGATTGATCTTTTCAAAGCTTTCGACTGCATGAATCACAACTACTTCTGAAGAAGTTAGTAAGTCTAGGGATATGCGGTAAGAAAATAAATTGGTGGAGTCGTATCTAACTGATCGTTACCAGTTGTTTCCATCCATAGTGATCGTCATGGTATTGCATCATCAGATCTAGTTAAAATGACATCAGGAGTGCCTCAAGGATCTATTTTGGGACCTCTTCTCTTTATTCTGTACATAATGATATTTCTCTTGCAGTTCCACAAAATAAAATTACATTATATGCAGATGACACCTCCTTAATTTTTCCGATTGCAATTTAGAAGAACTGAGAAAAAAAGGAACCTACTATCTAACAGTTTAGCTCAATATTTTAATTCTATTTCCCTTCAGTAAATTCAAAGAAAAGTCGACTCATAGATTTCAGCCTCAGAAAAATCATATAGAACCTAAATTATACATTGGCTGTGATCCTGTAGAAAATACAGACTCTGTTAATTACTTGTCTAGAGATAGATTCAAAATTTTTATGGGATTTGCACATTGAAAAACTAATTAATTCTGTGAGTAAGGGGCTGTTTGTTTTGAGAAATATGGTGAGATTAGTGCCCGTATCAGTCTCAAAAATGGTTTATTTTGCCTTATTTTATTCACATGTGTCATATGGTATCGGAGTTGTGGGGTGGTTGTGCTAAATACACTTCCAAAAAATATTCAGGCTTCAAAAAAGAGCAATACGTTACCTGGCTGGCCTCAGTTTCAATGATTCGTGTAGAGATGCTTTGTAGACTTGAAAATTCTAACACTCCCATCAGTTTACATATATAAACTCTTGATTTTCACACATAGAAACATTTCCACATTCAAAACACAGGCTGATTCACATAACTACAACACAAGGGGGAAAAATAGACTAGCCATACACACACACAGATTGAAAATTCTGAGAAATACCCACCTATCTCGGAGCGAAGTTACATAATAAATTACCCCTGAATTGCAAACCTTGTCTGACATTAAAAAATTCAAGAGAGATTGTACACTCTTCTCATTTCAAGGCGGTGTATAGCTTGGAAGAATTAACAGTTTTTGTCTTGACTAGTTATAATTAAAAGTAGGCTAAATACTGTGTAGTCTAGAGTTTTAAGAATTGTGACATTTTGTAATATGTATTTGTATTGCTGCTTGTGACGTATTCAACTGTATAATGTTCACATTTGCTGTGTTGAATAAAGAAATATTATTATTATTATTATTATTATTATTATTTATTATTATTAATCAATCATAATTGATTAATCATGTATTTCTATATATTTTTTCTTTTAACATTATTGCAATTGCTCATTGTTAATCTTGTATTGTTGTATTTGTGAAGGAGACACATTAGGGTAACCTGTTGTCTCCATAAATAAATAAATAAATAAATAAATAATTATTTTAATAAATGACTTCACTTGTATGGGCTAATGTTTTTTAAAAAAATATTGAAAAACACAATATAAAAAACACAACTAGTTGTTTGAAATATTTTAAATAAAAGTGTACTTTATGTTTCTTTATATTGTGTTTTTTAATAACTATTTAAACCCTTTAAATAGGGTTTGTAACCCCCTTTGTAACCCAGTGCGGCGTACATGTCGCATAGTTTCAAACGCTTCTATTTCATTATAATCAGATGTTTCCTTCTCTTTCCCACTGTGCTGTGAAAGCTACAATCATCTAGTTTCAAAATACACCGATAGAAAGCAGTTTGCATTCACTGCCTTTGAAATATCAGTTCTCATTCCAGTCGTCGCATATGATTCACAGCTGTTCTCAAAAGTCCAACTTTACAAATTATAAAAATAGTAATACAGTAAGGTTAGAGACTCACCATGTCTGGTACAAGAAAGCCACGGTCACTGAACTCATGTAACGAGTTCAGATGGTAGTTTTTTCAGTTTGTGTTAGAACTGAGCAGCAGATAAACCTCTACCTGAAACAAGAAATTTTCATCAACTTTTCAGGTACCTAAAGTGAGGTCCATGTTATAATGGCAGTGGAGAAAGATAGGAGAACAACGTTGCCGATCCTCTGTCTTTTCAATGTCTTCTATAGACGGTAGCTGATACAGGTTTATTGATAAATCACTTCGCTTATATGGGCTACTTGATTCAAATAAAAATGTTGAAAATAGGTAATTTTCAACTTGAAACTTTAAATTTAAATTTTAACTTGAAAATGACCTTTGGTCGAAACTAGTCGTTGAAATATTTTAAAGTTTTTAATAAAAGGGTACTAACGTTTTATATTGTTTTTATTTTAGGTTTATTGATGTAATATTAACTGTTCAGAGTAATATTAAACAATCTGGCAACAGAGCGAAGCAAGAAAGAGATAGGGCTATCCGTTTTGTTGAATAATAGACAAGGATAGCAATACAATTGCTAATCAAACACTGCCATTATAACGAGAACCTCACTATAGTAGAAGTTTAAAAAGTATAATTTTTTTCTGGAAAATGTGGATCTCGAATACTTCTGTCTCTCTCATATTGGAAGTCCTTGCATCAGTCTCAGTGATGTGAGACGTTGAAAAATTGAATTGAATCTATATATTTTTAAATAAAACCAAACAATTCTCCCTATAAATTTAGAATATTTGTTTTTCAGATGGGGATGAGACCAGTTTAGAGCAGCAACTGCAGACAGAGAGGGGATTATGTGCAGCTCTTAGGGCGCAGCTCAGTGAATGCCAGAAGCGATTGCAGGATACTGACACTACCATCAACACACTCAACAGGTAATCTATTTATTTATAATAATTATAGTCAGTGATATTTCATCACTCACAAAAACACAAGTTAACACTTACTTAGTTTAATAATATTCAAGCTAAATTACACTGACTAATGATATGGAGTTATTGTTTCCTAATATTTCAACATAAATAATAGTCGTGAGAACCATTGATGGCTTAAATTATATACAGGGTCTTCTGAAAAAGGTGCCCATAAGCCAGGGGCTGATTCCTCACATCAAAAGAAGAAAAAAAGTTCTAATTGACATAGGTCCGAAAAAGCTTAGTTACTAAGCTATACAGGATGAAAGATTTCGTCTGAATTTCAATTCCCCTGCCCTACGGGTATTTGTTGGCTGTTAATTAAGATGTTAAATTCAGCGTACTTTATGTAAAATGAACTGAGAAATTGAATAAAACCATTTCCAGACCGTTAGCTACAGTAATGTTTAAGATATGTGACAAAATACGCGAAACTTGGTCCCGAAAAACAAGTTCCTTTAAGGTTTGAAGCAGATTTACCAAGGTATGTTAAATGCACAATAGAGAGCTTAACAGATTTTGTCCATTTTTCATGCGTTTTGTATGTAATAAGGGATTATTTTTTCAATGTTTGCTTTTGTATATTATAAACTTATTCTGCATCTTTCTCTTCAAAATTAAATTTTCTACAAGTTCTCTAAGAAAATATTTTGTGTATATTGTGCATTTAACATAGTAAATCTGCTTCAAACCTTAAAGGAACTTGTTTTTCGGGACCAAGTTTCGCGTATTTTGTCACATATCTTAAACATTACTGTAGCTAACGGTCTGGAAATGGTTTTATTCAATTTCTCAGTTCATTTTACATAAAGTACGCTGAATTTAACATCTTAATTAACAGCCAACAAATACCCGTAGGGCAGGGGAATTCAGACGAAATCTTTCATCTTGTAACTTGGTAACCAAGCATTTTCGGACCTATGTTAATTGGAACTTTTTTACTTCTTTTGATGTGAGGAATCACCCCCTGGTTTATGGGCACCTTTTTTCAGAACACTCTGTATATTCATTCAAGCGAGGTGGGACCTTCCCTCAAAGACTCTCCACCAACAAAAAGCCATACGAATTTACTTTTTCAAGATGAATTTCACGATTAACGATTAACTTACAGTATTTCGTATTTATACAGAAAATATTACGTTACAATGAATAGATTATGGCCCAGTTGCATAAAAGCCTGTTGAATTTCAAGCATGATTAAATTACACAAGAAACAATCAGAGAAGGATCATCTGAGAAAAAGGATTATCTGATTGGCTCTCGTGTCACTAGATCGGGATTAAAAGTTAACAGACGTTAGTGCAACCGGGTGTTGGACTATTCCTCTTATTTCGAATTTTTTTTTGTATCCGGCGCTACAGCCCTAGGTGAGCTCTGCCCTCCTTCACAACACACCTCCATTCTTCCCTGTTCATGGCTCTTTCCTTCCATCCTCTTACCCCCATCTTTCTCAGGTCATCCATCACTTGGTCCACCCACCTGTTCCTTGGCCTACCTTTCTTTCTTCTGCTGTGCAACTTGCTATTAAAAACAGACTATTTTCGGCATTCTAGCCTCACTCATCCTCATCACATGCCCCAACCACCTTATTCTTTGGGCTTTAATAAAGCGTACTATATTTTCTCCTTTTATTAATGCTTCTATTTCCTCATTTTTTCTTATTCGCCACTGCTGCTCATTAACCTGAACGGGACCGAAAATTCTTCTTAGTATGGATCTTTCAAAGATTTTTAACGCATTCTCGTCAGCCATATTCATCACCCAAGTTTCTGCCGCATATGTTGCCACTGGACGCACCAATGTTTTATATATTGTTATCTTGGTGCTCCTGCCGACCAACTTACTTTTAAATAATCTAACATTGGCATAGTAGGCCCTATTAGCTGCTTGAATCCTTTCTTTTATATAAGCATTATTACCTGTGGCATTTATTGGGCATCCTAGATACTTGAAGTTCTCTACACCTGCAAACTTTTTGTTATTCACGTAGATATTTCTTGGTACTCTGGACTTGACTGCTGACACACACACTCACAGATATTTACTCTTGTTCTCATTTACAACCAGTCCGACTTTTTGTGCTTCTTATTTCGAAATATTAGTGTATATTTATAATAATAATATCACACAAAGCTTAAATTACAGTATATCTGATGAAAATTAAGTAAAAGTTTCATATTCCAATTTCGTTGATTTATGAGATTATACAAAATTTCCATGTCTTATTTCACCTTTATAAAATGATTTTAAATAAATTACTACTATAGTCCGTACAACATTACTTCTGACTTGGAGGAATATGCGGCGCAGAGAAATGGAGGGAGATCAGTCAATTATAGTGATTAATAGAGTTATAGGTAGAAGCGCAGTTGCCAATTTGTCGATTAGAGTCAGTCGTCTGACTGCTCTCAGCTGTCAGACAGGAAACTTCGCATGAGTAGCATGAGCACATGAACAGTCACTAGAAGTTGGAGAGCGCTGGCCGGTTCATTACGGCAACACTACGTCTCTGTATCCCTCCCGCTGTATGCTTTTTCTGCTGTGCATGTCCCTCCCAAGTCAAAAGTTATTTTGTACGGACTATAAATAACTCATTTACCATCCATTACATCAATGAAACATTGTGATATTATTAAATCTTACTAATCACTTTGCAGTATTTCATTTACATTTTCATTATTTAGTTTTAAAATGATATTTTTCTTTTGTTTTAACTGGCAGAATTAACAATTATTTATCTTTATTTTTGTGTTTAAACAGGGAAAATGAGCTGCTAAAACATCAACTACGAAAATACGTGATGGCTGTGCAATCAATAGAACAAGATGAACGAGCTAGCTTATTCGAACAGAAGCTCGTACAGGTAATATTATTTGTTTTGATATTTAATGATTTAAACATTGAGACCCACAACTATAACTTTGAATTTTCAATACAACATTTTTCTAGATTATAGAGTTTTAAAATACCAAATATATTTAATTCATTCTAAGGTTTTAATCCTAAATCAAACTATTGGTAAATCACCAAACTTTATTAAACACTTCAACTTTTAACTTGTTAAGTCTTAACCTTCCGGAAGTCGCGCCCTACTCAATCACACGTGTAGTCGCGTGTTGTAATTTTACAACATACTATTTTTCATGTGTTACGTACAGTCGTACACTACTGTCAAAACATATTAATTGTATAATTAATATTTCCATCTCATTGAATTATTTTACGCCTATGACATTTGCATGATTACCTTTTCGTTGCCCAACTTAGACCAGTTATAGAATAGACACGCTGGGAAGTGTAGCCTCTGAAGCCTACATCTACTGCCATATCACCATATCGTGACGTCAGCATCGGATAGAAAACAATGTAAACAAACTCTGCAGAAAAGTTTTCTATCAGATAGAAAACAATGTAAACAAACTCTGCAGAAAAGTTTTCTATCGGATAGAAAACAATGTAAACAAACTCTGCAGAAAAGTTTTCTATCGGATAGAAAACAATGTAAACAAACTCTGCAGAAAAGTTTTCTATCGGATAGAAAACAATGTAAACAAACTCTGTAGGAAAGTTTTCTATCGGATAGAAAACAATGTCAACAAACTCTGCAGAAAAGTTTTCTATCCGATGCTGACGTCACGATATGGTGATTTGGCAGTAGATGTTGGCTTCAGAGGTTAGACTTCCCAGCGTGTCTATTCTATAACTGGTCTAAGTTGCCCAATAAGGTATACCAAGCAAAGCCAACAATTCCGTGTTATTGGTTCGTTGGCAGTCTCTTTCCCTATCATATATTTATATCACAAGTGATTAATAAATCAGTGAATTTGGAGCACAACCCACATCTCGTCTGTTTGTATTCTAAATGGGAAAGGAGCAGATTTGGGCGGTTTTATTTTTTGCTTGCTCTTCTCTTGGAGAGCCAATTAAATAAAATAATTTCTTTGTAAATTGTACAAGTGTACTGATGTCCTATGCTACTGAGGTCTCAAGAATTCTACCATTTTGATGAAATTATGATAAATCCTGATATGATAAATTATGAAATTCTATAATCTAATAATAATTGTTAAGGTGGCAGAAATGCACGGCGAACTTATGGAGATGAATGAGCGACTACAGCGTAGCCTGGTGGCGAAAGAATCACTCATCGAGAGGCTGCGAGCCGAGCTGGAGGGGGTGAGGGGACCCCTCCCCTCCGCACTATCATCCTCCACCTCCTCATCCGCCTCATCACTTGTTTCTCTCTGGCTGCCGTCGGTTTTTCTCAGTGGGGACACAGACAGTCATCACGTGTATCAGGTAATTCAAATTAAACCGTTTTGAAGTTTATATCTTTGTGTACAGTAAATTGTTCCAGTTCCAATCGTAAATTGTTCCATCACGTGACTAGTGCAAAATGTTCTCATGGAACGCCATTTCAAAATCGTTGCTTCAAGCTTTTGGCGCGCACTTATAAAGTTGATTTACACCAAAATGTGTCGTTTACTAGCTGCGTGAATGAAGAAAGGCTGTTTTACAAACTTACCGTCTAGAAAAGTGTGCATTCCATTACTCTCAAATTTTCTATAGAGAAAAATCCATTTAACGAATGGTTATCAAACATAATATTGTTGGTTATGTATTCTATAGCTATGCTATGGTAAACAAGCTATAAGCGCATGCGCAGAGAAGCAAGCAGTCTACAAAATTCAATCGACTGACGAGAGCTCGGATAGTTGGAACTGTAACAATTTACCAGGCTTCGACTGTGGGGCAGGAACTTGGAACTGGAACTGGTTTCTGGTACAGAATCTGTCAAAACTCTTCCCATGGGACGCGGAACTTTTTACCTGGTAAATTGAGAATCAGACAATTTACCACATTCTATTTGCACAGAACGGGCCCTTTATTTCACTGAGATAGTGATAGTAATTTATTTCAGTTAGGCTATTGCATTGTTTTTAGTTTAGGTTGGGTTGAGTAACGTAAAGTACAGTTATACGGTCTCACAACTTGATCCCTGGACCGATTTACCTCTTGCCTTGGCATCAAGACGCTTTGCTTAGCAATAATATTTAATCAACCATCTGAATTGTATCCTGCTATTTTAGTCAACCAGCAGCCTACAAGCCGTAATTTTATAATTACTAGTAGCTCTGTGAACAGTAGACCTCACGCAGTTTTCTCATCCTCAAGTATCTGGTGTCATCTGTTCACAGGCATCTCCAGACATCTGTGTAATGCATGTAATGAGTAATCCACTTGTCAGCTGATTGATTATGAATAATTCTATAGTCTGATTAATCCTATCTTCAGAGTAGATGATTATAATATAGTGATATCAGAGTATGGAGCGAATTCCTCTTCCTTTCATATTATCCTTGAAATGAAAAATTTCAAAGAACCTTGTGTATACATCGACGCGTAGTTGAAAAAGGAATATTCTTGCCGAATCTTATGGAATTCTATCATCGTGTTTGGTCGTGTTTATGCGTTACATATTCACATACTTACAGACAGATGAAAGAAAATCCGATAACCCAATTGAATTTTCAAACTAATAAAATTTTTAAGAACTATTAAATGAATGTTAAACCAACTTTTAAGCTACTAAACTACTTTACTCTTCATATGCACCATCCACATTTAACGCTAAACTACGATTATAATTTTCATTTATTTGTCAACAACAATCACAAACTATAGTGAGGTGCACGTTATAATGACAGTGTTTTGTTAGCAATGGTATTGCTATCCTTATCTATCATTCAGCAAAGCGGATAGCGCTATCACTTTCTCGCTTTGCTCTGTTGCCAGATCGTCTTTGGACAATGTAGATTTAATAATTAATTAACAAAATAATTCATCTTAATTATGAAATTTATTATGAAACTATTGAAATATATAAATTCTTGCTTAATAAAATATAATTGATTGTTTTAAACGAGATTGAACAGTTATTACATCAATAAACCTCTATTAGCTACCGTCTATAGAAGACATTGACAAGACAGAGGATCGGCAACGTTGTTCTGCTATTTTCCTCCACTGCTATTATAACGTGGACCTCACTAAAGACAATTTACCAATATAAAAATAAGAATACATATGGGTCTGAGTTGTTTCAAGTGACTCAAATTGCCGATATTTTTTTGAATTAGTTATGGTGTTGATTAAATTAGAACGTGCTCAATTATTGTCAATTTTATTGTTTCAGGTTCACGTTCGTATTTGCTCAGAAGAGTGGAACGTCTACAGACGCTACGCCCAGTTCTATGCGCTCCACAAACAACTCAAAAAGCAGTACCCCATTGTTTCCACGTTTAACTTTCCTCCCAAAAAGACAATAGGAAATAAGGTTTGTCAATTCATTATAGCCCTATTGCTGTGTGTGTGGAGTGATCCGTGGTCTAGTGGATAGAGTGCTTGCGTAGCAGCACAGAGATCCCGGGTTCAATCCCTTTCATAACCAAAAGTTTTTTAACCAGATCACTCTCGTGTTATCGGATGGGCACGTTAAACTGTCGGAAGTATGACAGTCGTAAGGCCCATTGACGGCTTGAATTATATATTCAGGCGGTGGGACCTTCCCGCAAGGGACTCCCCACCAACAAAAGCCATACGAATTTACTTTTTTTTAGCCCTATTGCTAGTGAATAAAATATTAATGTCATTAGCAATGTATCCACGAAAGGTGTAACAGCCAAACATTGATTCTACACTAAATTTGCAACAAAAAATGTCCAGTAAAATATTCCTATATCGACCTTAGTTTTTAAGATATATCGATTTTTCGATGTTTTTGAAACTAGAAAACTATCAGTCAAAATCTAATTCCAAAGACATGGTTGGAAAGAGGAAGAAATTTCCAATAAGATTTCTATAATTTGTTCCTTTGTTTGACGTTTTTGAACTTTTTATGAGCGTTCAAAGTTGAAACAGTACATTCGTCGAGTTCGAAGCCAAATTTCAAACAGTTTGAACGCTCATAAAACGTTCAATAACGTGAAATAAAGGAAAAATATATGAATCTTATTGGAAATTTCTCATTCTCTCCAACCATGTCCTTGGAATTATTATTTGTTTGATAGTTTTCTATTTATTGACGTTTTTCAAAAATATCGAAAAATCTATATAACTTGAGAATTAAGGTCGATATAAGAAAATTTTGCTGGACATTTTTTGTTGCAAATTTAATGTAGAATATATGGTCTTCGGCTGTTACACCATTCATGGGACACTTTGTATAAGACAGTGGGTTGATAGTTGTGAGTTGATCACATTATCTCTGATTGCGAAAGATTTTTGTTTTGCTGAGGATGATGCCCAAATGAGCTCTAGGCTTGTGCGTGGGTGATGGGATGGATGATGAAGAGATGATCAGACCTACAGCGTTAAGTGGATTCAGAATCACCTAACCGGGAAGTGATTTTTTAAGCTCATAAATTCAAAGGAGTTCGGCTCTTGAATTGGTCACCCTTAGAATGGGAGTTGCAGGCGCTTGGAGCTTAACTTATATTTTCGATAGCTTATGAGCGAGACCACATGCCATATTATATTGATTATCTTGGATCTGAATCATAGTTTATGAACATGAGTTGATCATAGATTATGAACATGAGTTGATCATAGATTATGAACATGAGTTGATCATAGATTATGAACATAAGTTGATCATAGCTTATGTACTTGAGTTGATCATAGATTATGAACATGAGTTGATCATAGATTATGAACATAAGTTGATCATAGATTATGAACATGAGTTGATCATAGATTATGAACATGAGTTGATCATAGATTATGAATGTCAAATTCAAATTCAATTTTATTAAGCCAAAACACAACTGGCCATGTCAGTTTTTGTTCGATAGCTTATGAGCGAGACCACATGCCATATTATATGGATTATCTTGGATCTGAATCATAGTTTATGAACATGAGTTGATCATAGATTATGAACATGAGTATTGAAAAATACAGGTATTAAATTACACAGGTATTGAAAAATACATGAAATAAATAAATAAATAGAATAAAAGAAACTTACAAAAATATTGCACGTCGCATAAATTATAACATTCTTCTACACTTTACATACAAAAAATAACTGTAATTTTACAGTTGAACAAATTATAACACCCTATCATTTAAAAACTCTTCAACACTATAATATGCCTTGTCAACCAGAAATGCATACAAATCTCTCTTAAAATTAGACCTACTTGACTTTGACAAATTTTTAGGCAGCTTGCTGAAAAGTTGCAATCCATAAACAATCGGACTCTTATCTGAAAATTTAACCTATGATGTTCAATGAATGGATTTCTACTACCATGTATAAAATATTTTTGAACATCTGAATTCTGTTTTAAGGTACCAATTCTATCTGCAGTGAAAAGTAGGACGCGATAGATATAAATGGATGGTAGAGTGAGCAGCCTAAGATCTCTAAAAGTGCTTCTGCATGGATGGATTTTCTAAATTTGCTAAAAATCTTACTGCACGCTTTTGCAGAACAAATAATCTCTGAATGTTTTTATACTTGTTGCACCCCAAAGCTCAACACAATACACCAGATGAGTGTTAATAAGCGAGAAGTAAACACTTTTAGCTATACTACTGTTTACAAGTCTTGCAATATATCTTAATACAAAAATGCCTTTGCTCATTTTATTAGCCACCTTATCAACATGTTCGTTCCAAGATAATTTGTCATCCACTGTCAAACCAAGCAAATTGACCACACTTGCACTCTCAATCATGCTATCGCTATCATTTATTGTGATTGCTGGTCCAAAAGGATATTTCTTTTTTAAGTTGAATTGAATAGCCTGGCTCTTATCAGAATTAACAGATAGTGAGCAGTTATTGAAATACTGTACAACCTCATTAGTGGATATGTTAGCAACTAACTCCAGCTGTTGAATACTGTTGTTGTAGAATAACAAGGCTGTGTCGTCTGCATAAAATGTTATATCAACATCTTTTGCTACTGAAAGCTGCAAATCGTTAATATATAAAACGAAGAGAAGAGGACCCAGAATGGAACCCTGAGGTACACCCCTAGTCACGTTTAATCTCCTTGAATTTCCAAGTCGGCCATCAGTGCAAACACTCACATAATGCAATCTATTTGTCATGTAAGAATCAATTAATTTCCCCATGAGACCTCTGATTCCAAGCAGATGCAGTTTTTCCAAGATAATCTTTTTATCTACACTATCAAAAGCTTTAGAAAGGTGTAACAGCACCCCCATAGTGAAATTTCCTTTATCAACCTCCTGAATAACTCTTTCAATAAAAGTGACGGCGGCTGTGATTGTTGACTTATTTTTTATAAACCCATTTTGACATTCACTCAATAATTTGAATTTCTGCAGATAGTTTATGATCCAATTATATATAATCTTTTAAAAAATCTTTGATAAGACTGGCAAAACAGATATAGTCCTGTAGTTAATCATATTTGCTTGATCACCTTTCTTAAATATAGGTATTACCTTGGCGATTTTCAAAGAATCAGGGAAGACTCCTGCTTGAAAAGCGCTATTCACAATGAAAACGAGAGGCTCGGCGATTACATCACAACATTTTTTAAGGACTTTTAACAGAAATGCTGTCATACCCAACACTATTTTTTTTGCTTCAAGCTTTTTATCACTTGCATAACTTCTGTTACATTTGTTGGACTTAGAAAGAAGCTTGCTAATCTATTTTTCACAGTTGGTGGTTGTGTATTATTTTGTACAGGCCTCCAACTACACTTTGGAACGGGAGCAATGGAAATGAAATATCTATTGAGAACATCTGCAATATCCATCGGCTCAGACACTTTCCTATTATTCACTTCCAGAACTATGTCCTTCATCAATGTATTTTTTCCTCCTCTAAATTCATTTATTATGTTCCAACTAGTTTTAGAATTATTATTTGAACTTGAAATAATATTTGCATAGTGCTGTTTCTTCGCCTCAATGACCTTATTGACATATTGCTGCTTAAGACGCTTCAAAAAATCCTCATCTACAACCAACCCCTCCTTGATCCTGAATCTTGACAAGTCTATAAGCGCCCTTAGCTGCTGAATCTCAGGATTTATCGACTCAAGTCTCATCCTAAACATCCTATTTTCATTTCTCTTACTGCGTTTTCTCTTTTTTTTTATTGGTGGACACTGAACACCAATATGATGCAATAGGCAGCTGGGAAAAGGAATCAAATTGTTGGTTCACATCAGACTTTTCATATAGAGAGGACCACGTTTCTCTACTAAGAGCTGCTTTCAAATTGTTCAAATTCGAATTGGAGAAATTATAAGGAAATGTTGGACGAGAGCCTGATCATCCTTCTTATCAGCTCTCCCCGAATCAAGATTTTGTATTCAATTTTTTTAAATAAGCGCAATATTTATTGAGTTTTTAATTTATTGTGATGCATTCTGCGATTTATTTAGAGTATTACGTCAAACTTCAAAATTTTCAAATCATTATTCCTGGACCGAAAATCAAGTGACGAAGCAGTGTCAGTGTTACATAACCTCAACTTTTGGACAACATTAACATTGTATCAAAATTTTTGGAGAGAAATAGTACAGGCTCAGCCTAGTTTTCCTCCAATGTCATAATGAATTATATATTCTATAATATAATTATAGTATGATTGAAGTTGAAGTTGAAGTTTTATTATTCTCAATAAGCTCAATACAAGAAAATGTAAAATACATGCATATGAAAAAAACAAATAAACAAGTTTATAATATACATAACTGCATAGTAACGAATCAGACCAAATTTAATATTACTTATTGAGAAAAATACAATCCAGCACGTAAGATGCAACTTACGGACCGCTGGAGGGAGTCTAACACACTATTTTACTAAATCAATAGAATGAACTGAAAAAAAAAGAAAAAAGAGAGATAAAAAAAACATTTATGGGCTGTAATCAAATAGGATATTAGTATTTAATTATTAAAGAGATGATGCTAATTAGAGAAAGCAAAAGAAAATCATAAAAATAGAGATTCAAATTGTGTGAAAAGATTAATTTATTGATTTATGTTGCGAAAAAAAAACGGTAAGAAGAGCAGGGAAAATACAAAAAAAAAATAAAGAGGAGAAAAATAAAAAGAAAAGCAAGATAACAGAATGCGAAGTTAACAGAATGGAAAGAAAATAGACGGATTAAACAATAATTATGAACAAAAACTCTAGAGCTTCGGGAGTGAGTGACAAAAGCCAAATTTTAATTAATCTCTTAATCTCATTTCCACAATTACATGCAGCAATGGCATTCTTGACCTCAAGCGGCAAAGCATTATAAAATCTAGGTGCCAGGAAAATGAACGTTTTACGAAAAAGAGTGCAATTGGGTTTAGGACATCTGACTTGGGAAGCCGCAGTCCGCCTGGTCTGTCGAAGTGCGGTAACAGGCTGACAGTAATCAATTGTCACACCTCTATTTCCACTTATATTGAAGAACAATGACAAAACCTTGAATACATATAGGAACCTAACAGGCAAAATTCTAAGATGACAGAACAGTGGAAATGTATGATCATCAAACCTACTGCCCATTATCAATCTTATAAAAGCTTTTTGAAGTTTAATAATTGGATCCTGGTTAGCGTAATAGGAGCTTCCCAACATGTGATTCCATATTCAATTTTGGAATGTACAAATGAAAATTAAAGTTCCTTCATCCAATTAAAATCGCACAAATATCTAATGCGATGGAAAATCATCAAATAGAACCTTAAAGACTTCTTTAGAGTTTCAATTTGTTGCCTCCAATTCAGATTTTCATCCAGTGAAAGACCCAACTGATTATAGTGCTTTATACAATAAATGAAAATGAAAAAATGAACATGAGTTGATCATAGATTATGAACATGAGTTGATCATAGATTATTAACATAAGTTGATCATAGATTATGAACATGAGTTGATCATAGATTATGAACATGAGTTGATCATAAATTATGAACATACGTCGTTGATCATACATATTTCTGCTTTTTGTGAGATTTTAATGATCGTTACCATATTCTTATTTCGAGCTTTGTTGTCTAATTTAAATTCGGGAGAGGGATAGCACAAGGTTCCCGTATTTTATCTCTTCCGATAATTTTGATGATGTGCTTCTTTGTAAAAGTAAAGAATAAATAAATACCGTTTTTGTGTGTTTTGTATAGGAAGCGAGGTTCGTAGAGCAGCGCCGTGACGGGCTACAACAATATCTGCGAAAAGTGGTGGACCAGCTGGTGCAGACTCAGCCAGAGTTGGCCACCCATCCATCCAAGCCACTGCTCATCTCGTTGCTGCCCTTTTTCGGGTAAATTAGATAATGTCTTATTAGATTTTATTGAAGTTTTAGCTCAAAATTTTATGGTCTCATTAGAAATTTACTTGGAATAATGTGTGTTTTAGATTTTGTTGATTCAAAACACTAAACATATTTTTAATTTAATTTTTTTTCTGAGCTTTAAAGTGTAATTTTTGGGGGGGGGGGGGAAAGAGTAAGAGACATAACCTCCTTTGCTTTAGTTTGCATAGTATGATTGGAAATAGGACAGTTTTAGCTTTTGGGCATGAACCGTTTTGGGCTTAAGTCTGTGGTACTTTTCTAAAAGTTGTGATTCTTAATAATTGAATGAAATAAATAAAACAGATACTGATAGATGAATAAAGTGATGAACCGTTTGTGCCTCTCCTCAAGTTGAGTATTTCTAAATAAAAAGTAGCAGAAATCACAATAAAGTACTGTACTGTTCCTCTAACAGTCTGTTCTAACAGACACCTTCTGTGTCACAGTATTTCCGGGTAAACTAAAATCTAGGCAGATTTCCACGTATCAGTATGAGGGTAAATGACCGGTACAGTGAACATATATGGTAGTTTCCAAATTAAGGTTTAAAGCAGTTTTGAACGAATGCCTGTTGTTTTTACCTGCATTGTGTCTATTGTCTATGAATAAATGAATAGTTATAATAATTCAAATCAAATCAAATTTTATTTCGCCACAAAAAAAAAAAATAATCCTCAATACAAAGTTAAAAAAAACATATTGATCAATATTAAAATTTACACGAAAAACAAAATAACATGTATGGCGCTGCCTGCAAAACCGAAGTTTGAGAGCTGGCAGCGAGTATCGATATTAATTTTCAATATAAAAGATTTCAATGAAGAAATGAATAGATGAAACAAGACTGAATATACATATGAAAGGAAATATAAATAAAAAGGAAAAGTAAATTCAAAAGTCTAATTTGAAGCACTAAAATATATAAGTAGCCTAATTACTGAATGATGAATTCCATTATGCGGCTTAGAAGATAAATATTACAATATTATTATATTTGTAGTCAGAAAAATAAATTAAAAATCACTGAGTAGAAGACAGAGAATGAATCTGAGAAAATATATTTGAGGTTTGGAAGAAAAATAAAAAAGTAACTGCAATAAAAGGAATATAGGATATAATTAAGTGAAGGTGGCATTTACTAGTGCATTATATGTGAATGAATTACGAGATATTCACTGACTTTATCCATTCTGCTATCTTTTTAATACTAGTTTTTGCTATTCGGCTGGGTTGCATGGGAACAGTTCAGGGTCTCTCCACACTTACCTACACTACACTGAAATAAGTCCCATCTCCCCATGTTGAATCTAAGCTACGAATCTGTCCCGATCACATTCGTAGCTTGGATTTACATTGGGAGATAGGACGTATTTCAGCGGAGCGTAGCCAAGACCCTAGGCCCTGTACACATGACGATGTTGAACGTCGCGTTTAACGCTCGGTTTTCAAACGCGCGTTTGTTACATACATGGAAGCAATGGGATCGTACACATGCAAACGCGCGTTTTGAATCAACGTCGGCAAAGCGCGGCGCTTGTAGTTTCCACATCAAGCACCGCGTTTGCAGCGCGCTTCGAGTTACTATACTGGGCATTGGAACGTACACATGCACTCAGTCGAACGCGCACTTTTGTAGTGAATAGGTGATCTGAGCCCTGATAAGCGATCAACTGTGGTGTTTTGTTCGATCTTGCCTTGTGTTTGCAATTGCAATTATTGTAAATCTGTTAAAATTACGATCTTACAATTGTGATCTGTTTGTGTGTGTACAATGGATGCGGAAGTTCAGTTTAGGTTTAGTTTAGTTTAATTTTCGTCATGTAACACTACAGAATCAAGCAAAACTTGGTAGTATATGACACGTCAAAAGTATTGAGTACAGTACTAAAAAAGTGATCATAAAATAAAGAAAAAAAAAATCAGAACATACAAAGGAGTTGAAAAAATAGCTTGCAAAAAAAATGCCTACACGCGCCAACAGTTGAAGCTTTCCTCTAAACTGTACGGAGATGCATCGATCAATTTAGCTTTGATTGCATTCTTAAACCTTTCTGAGCTCTCAATACATTTTATTTCAATAGGAAGAGAGTTATAAGCTCTTAATCCGCTATAATGTGGCCCTTTCTCTAAGCTTGCGGTTCTGTGTTGCGGGTACTGAAGATGAACTATCTGGTTCTATAGTGATGTCCACGTTATAATGGCAGTGGATAAAGATAGAAGAATACCGATGCCGACTCTCTTTATTAATTAATTATATTTCTACACTGTCAAAACATAATTGGCATCGTTGTGGACCTAGAAAAGGATAATACCACCGGCTTTGTCGAATGATAGACAAGGATAGCAAAACAAAGTTGATCAAATACTGTCATTATAACGTGGACCTCACTATAGTATTGTAACTATGATGGATATAACTCTCTCTTAATATCTTCTCGTTTTTCTTCGTCATAGTTGCAATTTCGAGAAAGTACAGTGCAGGAACTGTTAAAATTCTAAGTATTCTGAAAGAGTTTTTACAAGATTCATAAGGCTTCAAGTTGTCGACTATTCTGAGGTTTTTTTTTTTGCTTTTTGAAGACAGAATTGAGATTATTCTTTCCACTCCCCCAGCGTTTGCGTTTGGCACAGAATTGTTCATTGATGAAGACGAAAAAGAAGATGCATCTGGGACATGGAGTGTCCAGATTATAAAAATATAATTTGTTTCAACTCCATGTGTTCACACTGTGTACGCGGGTCCAACTGCCGGATGCCTGCTATCAGTCAACGCGCGGTTAACGCTCTCATATGTACGGTATCACAATTTGCTAACGCGCATTAAACGCGGCGTCTAACGCCGTCATGTGTATAGGGCCTTAATCTAGCACTTATGGGAATCATATTAAGTTGAGAATTATATTGTGTTAATATATTGTTTCAATGTATAAAATACATAAATAAAATGAATAAATATTCTCTCTGTACCAGACACATTACTGACACTAACATGTGTGAATCCACCTTCATGACATGATTTTCTTAGTGTATCCTTACTTACTTTACTTTAATTTACTTTTCTTGTTCGTCACAATTATTAAACTGTATTAAGGGAGCAACGATCCCGCAGTATATGACACGTCAAAGTTAAATCTAATATCTACCAACCCTCATATTCCAACACAACAGATCCCACATAACATACATCAATCAAACATTATTCAACAAGGAAGTCTGCTAACCTGTACGGACACAATACAATAAGGAATTCCCTAAGTGTTTTTTGAACTCCTTCAAGCCATCAATTTCTCTTATGTGAGATGGGATTGAATTAAATATCTTCATTCCCATATAAAAAGGACCACTCTCCAGCAGGCTAATGTAATACCTATTATATGTGCCTTATGTAATTATACTTGATTTCTTCTATTTTGTATTGTAAATTCAAGTGCAATTCCCTTTTATTTATTCACAGTGAACTCACATGTATGGAGGACAAACAGAAAAAAGGCTCGAAAGCCCCGCGACAGACCTATGCGGCTGATAGTCCACATTACACCGGCCTCTAATGCTAAACCCCAATGTTACTTCAATCCTAAATCCTAAACATTAATTATCAGCTATAGATTCATGGAAAGTATTATATATTTTGTACTCTAATCATCACCATTACATAAATGAAGTTATTATATTTATACATAATTGTAGACAATACATAAATATATATTTTTAAGAATCTGTTGAGCAGTTCAGTCATTTATGGTACGTTGAAGCTTGAATATATATAGATATATGTATTGAATGGATGAGATTTGATGTAGGGACACTGTTGTACATATTATTTGTTTGTTAAAGTGGAAGAAATTTCTTTTTAAAATTGATTTGATATCAATTATCTATTCCTACAAATAAGTTACATCACAGTTGAGTAAGTTTTATTTTTATAAATTTATTGTTGTAGAAATGATTAAGATTTCAACTTGAATTTCACACAATTTCTGGAAATGAGTTATGAAAAATGTAAGAAATTTTTGTAGTGAGTTTTAGGTCCAAATCATCATTAGATCACATGATTTATTGCAGTAGAGATGAGGAGCTGAATAGGAGATCGTTTACGATTTATTGTAATGTCAATACAATACATTTCTGCAAATGAGTTTTGAAAACTTTTAGAAATTTTTTAGTGACTTTTAGGTTCAGATCATCATTAGATCAGATGATTTATTGCAGTAAAGCTGAATAGGAGATCGTTTACGATTTATTGTAATATCAACACAATACATTTCTGCAAATAAGTGTTATGAAAACTTATAGAAATTTTTTAGTGACTCTTAGGTTCAAATCATCATTAGATCCTACGATTTATTGTAGTAGAACTGAGGAACTGAATAGGAAATTGTTTATGATTTATTGTAATGTCAATACATAATGTATTTATCCGATTTATTTGTACGACTTATATAACTTCAAACAGGGTCTGGTTGAAACACGTTTGTATCAAGTAAAAATATCTGAATCATGAATTTCTTCTTTAGTTATAGTTCACAAATATCTAGATTGTAGAAAAATCTTACTGTAAAGAAGAGGAGCTAGTTGTACTAGTTGTATCAGAAAACCAAATTTTCTCCTCACTTTTACAATAAATCAACTACAGAAATTTGTTTATAGATCGAAAAATGAAAATATTGATTTTGAAGAAAAAATTGAAACCACGAGCTCGTGTGTGTCAGATGATCTATATGCCAATATTTGATTAGGTACCTAGTAATCCACTGTTTTAACAGCTTCGCCATTAAAGATGAAAAGGTCATGTCTTGTGCATTTTGGATCAAGACAACATTCTAATAGGTGGTCATTAGAATGACTAATGGTCAAACCAGGAGCTGTTAACTCTAATTTTTGAAATTAGAGCTTCTATTTTACAATAATTATACTCTCACAATACATCACTTATTACAGATTAATATTTAAAATGTTATACTATTTTCTCCTGTCTTGATATTATTCCATTTGCCATTCAGTGATTTTATCTTGATTTATATAATATTCTATGAAACGTGATTATAAGAAAAGATGGAGTTAGAGAAAACTGCGCTGTAATCAATCCAATAGAATATGTCAAATTTTAATAGATCTCAATTATTATCTGTTCTAATGAATTGTTATATTCATAACTATTGTAAAAGCTCAACATCCTCATGAAATTGTTATCTTAGTTTAATCAGTAATAGACAATAAAATGTATCATTAAAATCGACAATTCTTTCCTTTGGTACAAACCCTCCTTTATACCTGTAGATAGAAGAGTGAAGATAGAAAAATCTGGTGTGGTACACTCACACAACTTTCCTTGCTCATTGATCTATAAGCCTCATTCTTAAACGAGGATAATCTAGGGGAATAACATTTTGCCGATTGGCGGCTTAATAATTTTATTAAAACTACGATTATACTATTGTTATTGTTTTCAGAGTATATTTTCCTTTGTTTGAATTATGAAACTTGAGGATTTTTTAAAAGTTGTCAAAACAGCTGTTCTACAAATAAAATATCGACGTCTGTTCTTTTGAATAAACTGCTCTACCCACCTACCTCAAACACGAGAAGGAGGTTACAAAGTAAATTTCTCAAGGATGGGGTGGACTCCCTGTTAGTTTCTCAGGGAGGAAACTCATGCTAGTTTATAGAGCTGATATATAACTATACAGGGTATGAATTTGAAAAAAATCGGTCAAGTCATTTTTGAGAAAATCATGAAAAACATGTTTTTTTGCGATTATCCGCCATTTTTCTCAAGAATATTACGGAGCTGCTACAATTTTCCCAGAAATGAGACTCATGTCAGTTGATAGGGCTTATAAATAGCTATCCATGGTATAAATTTGAAGAAAATCGTTAGAGCCGTTTTCGAGAAAACCGTGAAAAACATGGTTTTTTAGTGATTATTCGCCATTTTTCTCAAGAATATTACGGAGCTCCTGCAATTTTCCCAGAAATGAGACTCATGTCAGTTGATAGGGCTTATAAATCTATCTAGGGTATAGATTTGAAGAAAATCGTTAGAGCCGTTTGCGAGAAAACCGTGAATAACATGGTTTTTTAGTGATTATCCGCCATTTTGAATTCAATTTCATTGAATTTCTTATTGTCAGATCCTCATGGTATAAGGACCTTAAGTTTAAAATTTCAAGTCAATCGGTTGATTAGGAATGGAGTTATCGTGTTCACAGACATACACACATACACACACACACACAGACCAACACCCAAAAATCATGTTTTTGGACTCAGGGGACCTTGAAACGTATAGAAAACTTGAAATTAGGGTACCTTAATTTTTTTTTGGAAAACAATACTATCCTTACCTATGGTAATAGGGCAAGGAAAGTAATAAAAACTATAATAGAACTAGCTGGCCCGGCGAACTTCGTACCGCCAAATAGTTAATGCATCTCATGACAAACTATAGCTGGATGCACACATGAGGAGACGCGATGCGGCATTTTGCATCCAGGTGCTTCTTGCTATATATATAATATATAAGCTTATGCTTTTTGGGCCAGCATGTGGAAGCGTCAGTTATGACTTGTCATAATTTAAAAAACACAAAACAAATATTACATTGAAGGACAGTATGCTATATGCAGTATTACTGCATATTTTGGAATGGCCTCTATGGGTCTGCCTCAAATGTCAAATCTCTGTAATACTCCTTCGATCCATTTAAGCCCCATATCACTTGCCGCATGCACCTCCTGCAATCCTCCCTCACATGGGAACAGAGGGCAGTTCGAAACCAAGTGCTCCATTGTCTGTATCTCGCCACATGCACAGTATGGGTCAGGTGTAAAACCCCATAAGGCAAGAGACTGGGCGCATCTTCCAGTAGATGTCCGGAACCTGTTCAAACAGCACCACTGCCGGCGGCCAAGCAGTGTCCCTGGCACCTGTACATTTGGATCCTCAATTAGGTGTTTATTCTTTACTGATGAGGAGGACCACCTTGCCTTCCTAATTGTTTCAATATCCTGACCATTCTGATCATCTAATCTCAGATACCTCCTAGATTGTAGCCGTCTTGCTGGTGCATTATTTAGCTCTTTAGCTATTGGCAACTCATTCCTTGAGACAACCCTGTTAACAAGTTGTCTTGTCTTATTCAATCTGCGGAGGTCTGGTGGCAGGACATTACAAAGCACAGGTAGCCAGTTGGTCTCTGTTGGTCTTAATGTGCCACTGATTTTTCTCATGGATTCATTTAGCTGCTCATCGATCTTTCCCACATGTGCACTATGTGCCCACACAGGTGAGCAGTATTCAGCCACACTGTACACCAAGGCAAGACTGGATGTTCGCAGCGTTCCCACATTGCAACCCCAGGTTGTTCCAGCCAGTTTGCTTATAATATTGTTTCTGGTCTTTAACTTGTCTCTTACACCCTCCAAGTGATGGCGGTATGTTAGAGACCTATCAAGTCGCACACCTAGGTATCGAGGAGCGTCCTGATGTGTCAGTCTCTCTCCACAGAAAACAATATTTAGCCTTCTCCCTGCATCCCGATTACTGAGATGAAAAGCTGTTGTGACTGTCTTGGTTGGGTTGGGTTTCAGGTGCCATGCCTTGAAGTATTCTGCCAAATTTTCCAGATCTCTGTTGAGCGTAGTTTCCAATACCTCAAATGAGGAATCTTGTGCCACCAAGCCAATATCATCTGCATACACAAATTTCTGTGCTCCTGTGGTAGGGAGATCGGCGGTATACACATTAAAGAGCATCGGGGATAGCACGGAGCCCTGAGGTAGTCCATTCTGTATTCTCCTCACAGAGCTTTCCATACCACCATGTGCCACCCTCAGCGTTCTATTCAATAGCAGGGATCGTATGAGGTTGACAGTTGCTCTACATTTCAATGTCCGTGTAAGTTTTAGCAGCAGTGCACTGTGCCAGACTGTGTCATAGGCCGAGCTAAGGTCAAGAAATACTGCCCCTGACTTCAGCTTCCTCTCAAAACCATGCTCTATGTAGGTTGTGATGGACAGCACTTGTTCTTCACAGCTACGGCCTTCCCTAAATCCTGCCTGTTCCTGTGGAAGAGACTCTTCTACTCTTCCAATAATCCTGGACAGCAGGACACGCTCAAAAAGCTTATAGATGACAGATAGGAGTGATATTGGTCTGTAGCTCTTTGGGTCACTAGGCTCCTTTCCTGGCTTCAGAATGGCAACAACTTTTGCTCTCTTCCATACCACTGGTGTTCTGGATTTCTCCATAACAATTGTGAAGAGGTTAGTTAGCCAGTGTATGGCCTTGGGTCCCAGGTTCCTTATGAATTCAGGAAGGATGCCATCAACTCCAGCAGCTCTTCCCAGCTTGATGTTTTTGATTGCAGCTAACACCTCACTATGGTTCACTGGACTCACAAAGCCAGATCTTTCAGTACATCTACGCAATTCTCTTCTCAGATGTAGCTTCATATTGTGAAGTTGTGCTCCTGGGGGGGTTATCTCTTATGATATAGTCCCACGTTATGAAGCTATTGTGAGAAGTTGTGGATTGTAATTCCTTCACAGATAATACGATGTTTCTGGTATTTATAAGAGCAGTCTCTAAATTCCCTCTTTTGCGAATAAATTCACAAAAAATTAAGGCCTTCCGGCTCGCAAATTACTGGGTTCAAACCTCAGCTCTAGCTCAGTGGTAGAAACATGAATTTTATAAATACAAATAATCACCATAAGGTTCAGTGACCGGTGATTGGTAATTCTTACCGCTGCTTCTATGAAGTTCTTGAAGAATACCAGTAAGGGAATTAAAAGAATATTTGATGACTGATTATCAGTAACCATGTACCACTAGAGAATAATCAGGACCAACTATAGTTGTTTCTAGTTGATTCTTAAAACGCTCGTCGTGAATACAAGTATTCACCAATATACCCTTTCAAAATTCCTTAGAACTTACAACGCCAGTTCTTGAAGCTCTCTGGATCCTTATATGATATAACTGGAACCTTATTAATATAATTTCTTTATATACTTGTTCTGGCTGATAAAATGAATATCATCAAAGGATGATAAATATTGAGTGCTCTGAATAAGGTTAATATTACTTGATTCAATAATTTTAAATGCTGCAAAATATTTGTTGATATTAAAACAGCTCAAACTATATATCACGAGATGAACTAGGATAAAATAAATTTCTACGATTTGTATGCTGACATAAAACACAAAATATATTCCCACAAAAAAGATGTGCATAAGATATTCGATAAATCTATAATTCACTTAAATAATCTATTCCTAAAATCTGAATAATTATCACAGGTTTCGCTAATATTCACAATAGTGTGTTTCAAATTTATAAATATATTATTTTTAATACTGGTACTTATACTTCCAATCAATATAAAATTCTGCCAATAAAAACCTGTTCGGTCTATAAGTTTGATATGATATACTTTGGTCAATTAACAAAATTAATATTTAATAAATTGATATTCAAACATGAGATCTCAGGGATTTAATGAATTCGGGCTGTGCATGGAAGTAAGCTTCCTATATATAATAAATAAATTTATAAATGTTCTTATGAACTATGTGATATTGTTCAACACGTGGTGACTTTTTATTTTAATTTAAATTAATTGGAATAGCGCTTTTTGTTTTAATAATTACCCCCACTGGACGTAGAAAAAACGAAAAAACGAGCTCGTTTGGTTTGACTTATCACTCACTGACTGAAGTTCTAGATGTTCTCGTGGATTAAATTAATTATTTCCAATAATTAATTGGGTAGGCTCCTTTTCATCACTGCTGGGCTAACGCGTGATCTAGATTTTTATAAGTTTCTTTCGAATTAAAGCTATTTTTATGGGAATCTTTACAATTACGAACTCCTTGACAGCACTGAGTTCACAAATAATTAACATTCAACAAACATACATTACATTTAAAAAAGGGTTTGGCTTAATAGTTCATTAAAAATTTTTAAAAGGAAGAAGAAAAAACCCTAAACTCCATGTGCATCCTCTCCGGTCAGGATCTTAAGCCAGAAGAAGGAGGTTTTCAGAAAAATTTGCCTCTTCCTAGAATAATTCTGTAAGCTACTCTCTGATTGGCCTTCAATTTAATAGACTCAATACAATTGGTTGCCTTGGAATCAGGGCTTCCTCGGCTTTATAATAGAAAAAATTAAATAAAAGAAGTTTTTTATACAAATATATGGAGTGTTTATCTTAAATTGAATTCATAAATAAATCGTAACATACGATTTTAATAGATAATACATTTAGTTTTTATATGAGTTTTGTATACTCTTGATTTATCATGCTTTTTTGGATTATAATAAATATTTATACAGAAATAATAGTTGTTTGTAATTCTACACATCGACTTCCTTAGTATACATAATATATCCTTTATGAGTGAATTTTATATGATTCAACCAGTCATATGGGTTGATCGAATAATCAACTGATTCGTTCAGTATTGATCTAATAATTATCGATTTATCCAAGATCGACTAATTCTTTTCAAAATGTAAACAAGTAACTCTAACCTCAATGTTCATGCATTTATTTTTTTTTTTTTATAATCCGCCAATAATAAGTATGCCGCTTTATAATTTTTGATCTTACCAATGGGTTCTCATAATTATAAATCACAATAATACATGTTTTCTTATCGTTGTTGATAATGCTATTACTCCTAATCGCTAATAATACTTGCTTTGAGTTGATTTACTCTTTGGGTAGGTCTAACCTTCTTTCCAATTTTATAGTTCTATTACATTTCATTGGCTCATTTAAAAATATTTGTTGGTTTCAAATTACCAGTGACACAAAACGCCCTCTGATTTCTGATTTAAAACGACAATTCGAGAATATAATATAAATTTTATGATCCAGTTGGTTTTGGATCAGAAATCATACATGTTACAAAGTCTGCTAATAACTCTACTGAGAATCCTACCTCCTAACAATTCAACAACATATACAACAATAAATAATTCAATTCTAATACATACGCCTTACATCGGCCAATCTCCTTCTACACACAATACACAATATAAACTATCTCCTCCTCCATACATAATATAAATCTTTTTTCTAATCCACGCTCCGCCCTCAGGCCAGAAGCACATTTGAACGTTGGTGCAAAATCATTGCCAACCTAACAAACTGGTAATTCTCCAACTTGCAGAGTATAATATTTTCTCCCTCAACATAGAACAGTGACTTGTACATTTTCATTTCATTCTCTTGCAGAATTTGGGCTTTGCTTTCATATAATGGATATTTTAAGGATAATCTTTGGTAGGTTTTATCAACAAGAACTTCTTATTCATCTAATACATTGAGACTTGGGATTAATGCTTTTGGTGGTAACTATGCGGTTTGATCATTTGGCGGATAATTTTAGTGATTTTCTTAATTAGTTTATACATAAATAATAATAATATAATATTTTTATAATATCTCTACATGCAATTCACATTTATATGACACTTGATCTTCTTATTCGGGTATCAACTTTGATGATTTAGTAGGCATTGACTACTCTGGTTTTCGTAGTGGACAGCTGGTTTACGTTGGCTTCGGTTCATCACTTGTCGCCATCTTGATGTCTCTTCCTGCTACATGAAGGTAAGTTGGCTTTTAACATTAGAAGTTATTTATTCTCTTGTTTCACTAATAAGAAAGGTGTTAAAAATGGTTTCTAAATTTTTTATTTCTTTATTTTCAGGTGTTGTTATTCGAAGTGGATACTCGTCTGCTAATTAAGTTTATTGTTGGCGTTCGTCTGGTATGTATATCTTGTCAGGTAGGCCAATGACGTTTAACCAAAATATTATTGTTTATATCCTTATCGCTTAGTGTCTCGATAATACGGCTTGAGATTAGAAATATTTTGTTTTGATTCTGTGAATTGTTTGTGTTATGTGTTCACTCAATAAATAAAACATAAGTAATGATTATTAACATGTTTATTTGAATACATTATAAAGTTCAAGAGGATCATACTAGTTTTCTAGACTGCCTAGCGTCTAACCTTCTCTAGCCTGTCTTGCAGTGTAGCCAACTTACTATAACAACTATCAGAATCAATATGATAAATAATAATTTCAACATTATAATTATTCTATTATATAACATCTCCCTTCTCAAGTTTAAATATAATCATTCAAATATGAAGGGCGTGCAATTACTCGAAGTGGCCTGTGCTCCCTTACAGGAACTTTGGGTCCAGTTAATGTGACAGACCTTTGCTCTCCAGACCAGAATTTTTGTCTACAAACATTGGCATTACTACTATCATTAACATTATCCATAACACAATCATTAAAACCATTAGCATCCTTAAGAAACATTGTATTTCTTACTTTCTCCCGACCATTTTCATCTTTGATAATAAAGGTTCTAGGGGTATTACCAGCACGTACAATTTGAGCAGGATACCACTCTTTACCCTCCCTATCGTTTTTATAAACAATGTGTTGGCCACTTCGGAAGACATCTTTACGAACTTTAGATGTCCTATCATAATACATCTTTGATTTGAGAGCATTCTTTACCAATGTGGAATGAAAATCATGTACCAGTTGAGGAACTAAGAGCTCATGACGAATTGGAAGTTTTGTCTTACAGATCCTACTAAAAAGTAACTGTGAAGGCGAAAAGTTGGTCCCTACAACTGGAGTATTTCGATAATCCAGGAGCATTAGATTTATGTCTGATGAACTATCAACACATTTTTTTAACATTAACTTGCAGATACCAACTGCTTTTTCAGCAAGGCCATTGCTTTGATGGTAATGTGGACTTGAAAATATGACTTTGAAGTTCCACTCTACAGCAAATTCACTAAACTTAAAGGAATTGAATGGCATATTGTCAGCATACAGTGTGGATGGAATACCATGAACAGAAAATATAACTTTCAACACTTTGATAATTGAATCTGCTGTTTTTGTTGAAAGTTTAACTAACTCAATCCATTTAGAAAACATGTCAATTAAAACTAAATAATCAGAATTAGCATAATTCAAAATGTCACAAGCTACCGTTTCAAAAGGTAATTTTGGTTGCTCCCTAAGATACATGGCTCTTTAACATTGTTCCTTGAGAATTTTTACAAACTGTACAATTTCCAATAAAATGTTCTATGTCTAAATTCATGTTACGCCAATAAAAAATACTTTTAGCACGAGATTTTGTTTTTGTCATACCTTGGTGTGACTCATGAAGCTTGCTCAAAATGCAATTTTTTAAAGATAGAGGAACTATCAATCTGTTGTCCAGATATACAATTGAATCTTCTACACTAATAACGTTTTTGAAATCATAATAATACCTTGCATCAGGTGTTACTTTGTTCTTAGAATTGGGCCAACCATTTTGAAAATATTGGATCAAACTTCTCAAGAGAGGATCCTTGCTGGTCTCTGATTGAAGTCTTGATTTGAGGTCATCTGAAATATTGATAGAGTGAATTACTTCATTTAAGGACGAATCAGTTACACGTCTGTCAGCTCTTGAACAAGCTCGGCTGATAGCATCTGCAATATGCATTTTAGAGCCAGGTAAATACTGGACATCAATATCATAAATTGTTAGCTTTAATCGAATTCTTTGCAATCTAGTGGATGGAATTTTAATAATATCTTTTTTCATGACTGATACTAGAGGCATGTGATCAGTGAAAACAACAGTTTTCCTACCATAGATAAAGTTATGGAACTTTTTACAAGCAAAGAGAATACTCAAAAATTCTTTTTCAATTTGGCCATAATTGATTTCAGTCTGAGAAAGAGCTTTAGAAGCATAGTAGATAGGTTTATTTTCTTGTAGCAAAACACATCCAATGCCATCTTTGCTGGCATCAGTTTGGATTTGTATAGATTTTTGAGGATCAAAAACTTGTAAAACAGGAGCCTGTGTTATTATTCTCTTAAGTTTGTCTACTGTTTGTGTGTGAACATCCAACCAAACAAAAACTGTATCCTTTTTCAGAAGCTGCCTCAAAGGAGCAGTAATTTGAGATAAATCTGGAATGAAAGATCGCAAATAATTGATGAGACCTAGAAATCTTTGTAGTTCAACCTTAGTACTTGGAATGTCATAATCAATAATACCTTTTATTGTATCTTCATCAGGCCTCATAGTCCCATTAGAAAATATGTGACCCAAGTAGTGAACCTCATGAAGCATATACTGGAATTTTTTCAAGTTGAATTTTATATTACATTCTCTAGCCTTATGCAATACTTGAAATAATATTTTATCAACTGCCTCTTTAGATTCCCCAAAGATCAGAATGTCATCAATGTATATGAATACTCCTTTAATGTCACTAAATATCTCAGACAAATACCTCTGAAACACCTCTGAAGCAATATTTAACCCAAAGGGAAGCCTATTGAATTTGAATGTACCAAACATGGTGGAGAATGTACAATAATTTGCACTCTCTTCATCAAGTGGAATGTGCCAAAATGAATCTTTAAGATCCAAGACACAGAAAAACTTAGCATCTTTTATTTTACTAGAAACCTCCTCTAGTGTGGGAATACCAAAGTGATCTTTAACTATAGCATCATTCAAGTGTTTAGGATCCAAACAAATTCTAAGATCACCATTTGGCTTTTCAACAGTCACTAGCCTATTCACCCAAGCTGATGGACCAGATGACTTTGATATAATGCCAAGCTTAAGCAATTTGTTAAGTTCTAGTTCTAATTTTTCTTGAATCTTAATTGGAACCCTGTGAGGTGGAATAGATGAGGGTTCACTGCCTGCTTGAAGATAAATTTTGTAAGGTTTGTCTATTTTTCCAATACCTTCAAAAACGTCATTAAATTTACTACAATGGTTGACTTTGAATAACTTACTGTTGATTCTGCAATCCTTTTGACCAAATTGTACTTAGTACAGCAGTCTCGACTTAAAATTGGAACTGAGAGTTCATTACCAGCAACATAAAATTTTTCTTCTCCTATTTGTCCATTGACTGAAATGTTTAAACAAACTGTAAAGTCCACATCGGTGTGCATGCCATTCCAGCTTTCAAGGCGGGATTCACAAGGTGAAGTTGTTAGAAAGTGACCAAGTTTTTTCTTCAATTCCTTGTAGATTGGATTTGGTAGAATGTTGACATCAGCGCCGGGGTCGAGTTTGAAGTCGATGTCCAATGTATCCTCAACTCTTACAGATTGGAACCATGCCTTAGATTGAATTGATGAAATACTCAGAGAGCCACAGAAGTAGTCAGTGTTGTCATCATTTTCTTGTGTGTCAATACAGTGTACTTTGCGTTGTCGATCATTAGGCTTGGTTGTTTTACACATTTTTGCAAAATGATTTTTGCCTTGGCACTTGGCACAAGTCTTATTATAAGCTGGGCAACGTCCACGAGCATGATTATAGCCACATCGATTACAGTTTATCAATGTTTGACCACTATCAGAAGGTTGTTGATAGTTCATTTTCTTGTCATGTACATTACTAGAGTGAATTATTTCGAGGTTAGGTTTAGATAAAATCTGTTCTACTTGCTTGGAAGAGATATCAGCAAGCCTGAAGGTCTGCACCACATCATCCAACTTGGGATTGCCTTCTTTAATCATTTTCGATTTTATTTCATTGTTATTGGAGCCAAAAACTAGCTTATCACGGAGCATCTCGTCGACATTCTCAAATTCACAGTCCTGTATTAATACTTTCACATGAGTGTAAAATGAAGCAAAATCCTCACCGTCTCGTTGTTTTCTTTCACTGAATAGGAATCTAGCATGTAGAATGTTCTTTTTTGGGTTACAATAATTTTTAAATCGATTAAGCACATCTTGTAGTTTTTTGTCTTTTTCATCACAAATTGTATTGTAGACGACTAAAGCATCTTCCCCTATCAAGTTCAAAAGTAAGGCAACTTTACGTTCTTCACTTGATCCGTCAAGTCCGGAGGCTAAAAGATAAATTTGAAAGGACTGTTCAAATTTTTTCCAGTTTTCACTTAGGTTGCCATCAAGGCACAACTTAGCTGGGACATTACAAGAAGCCGCCATTGTAGATTGTAGTTGTAAATCCAGTTTACGTATTCACAGCGTAACACAATCAATTCACTAGGAACTCAAAACTAAGTACCGACTGCGCCATGTTATGTGTTCACTCAATAAATAAAACATAAGTAATGATTATTAACATGTTTATTTGAATACATTATAAAGTTCAAGAGGATCATACTAGTTTTCTAGACTGCCTAGCGTCTAACCTTCTCTAGCCTGTCTTGCAGTGTAGCCAACTTACTATAACAACTATCAGAATCAATATGATAAATAATAATTTCAACATTATAATTATTCTATTATATAACAGTTTGGCGGCTCTGATGACTGATTCTCCATCAGCTCTCTTATCTTGGATAATTTAGAATATTTGCTTTGTCTATCCTCAACTTTTCTGGGTTTCAAATTGGTTTTGAAAATTTTTGAATTGATTCTCTTAGCCTATATCACGCCCTCATTCATCAGTACTTTAATAATATTTTCTTTAATTGCTATCACAGCCATAATAATAATAATATTCACGAAATAAATCAATGTATTTATTGTATTTCTTCCAACATAACCTTTCCATAAACAACAATCGTATAATTCCATTTTCGATAAACAATGTACTATTCCATTCAATTTTATTTCACACGTTTTACCCTCCATTATTATATTTGCAACATAATTTTTACCTGACATCATAGTCGTACTAATAGTCATAACAAAATGAATCAGCATAATTGTTAAGCTTGTAACATAACCTCTTGGTGAACAATACACAGATGTTCTTTCCTTCATGAACAATTCATTCCTTCTTTAAATTTTAATGCACATATTCCATCTTCCAATAGCTTCCTATAATAATTTCTTCCTTTATCATTTTCTAAACCCGTATCCGTTATTACTTTTTCCTTGTTTTTGAGCATGTTCCTTTTCTTTATTCCGTAATTGCAATCACGACGGTAAGCTGCTTGCTTGAACCGCGTGTGCTTCGGGTGCATGTTGGCCAATTATCATCTCATCTGGTGCCGGTATTCCTCTCTGTATGTTGCCTTCTTTTCCTGGTTGCTTTGTTTCTTGACGTCCTTTTTGCAGCGCTTGAATTTGGCATGTGGGCGATAACCTCTCTTCCGTGGTTTTCTTGGTCGCTTTCTCCGGTGGGCCTTCCGGTGTTGGACTCTAGGGTTCACTCCGATGTCGTCCTGCCGGTCACACTTTCGGCTTACTTTGGTAGTGGTTTGTTCTTTGAACCTAGTGTGCCGCGGGTGAATCCAACGATGCTTAGGTGGTGGCTGCTCAAACCGGGTAGGTTGTGGGGTTATTGCATGCTGGTACACAGGTTCGGTGCATGACTGTGGTTCATTATTTTTAGGCTTGGTTATTGGCAATTCTTTAATCATTTCTGTGTCAATGCTGTAAAATTTTCGGTGGTGGGCTGGTTACTGGTGGTAGTTCTTCGGGAGGGAATAGTAGACTTAATATAGGTTGTTTTTTGCATACCGAATTTGATGCATGTTTGACATCTTTATTTGGTGGCGGGCTGGTGCGGTGGTGGATTTGTTCTGATGGTTGATTTACTGTAGGTTTTTGTTGGTCTGTTATTATTGTGCATGCCACTGTATAGGATGTGTTTAGCCTATTGCTATTTTGATTATGATCGTCCTGATTTGTGAAATTTATATCCTGTTTATTGTTTCTCTTCCAATGACGTCTGCTGTCATAATGTGCTTCTTTGTGATACCGTTTATTATTGTAATATTGGGATCTGTTCCTGGAATTATTTTCAATGTACTTTGCACTTTGCGCATTTGCTCCAGCATTTGCAATATAATTTTTACTATTATAATTTTTTCTGAAATGACTATTATTATTGTTTTTAGATTGAGTAAAATTTCCTGCTTGTCTATTTATATAATTTGGCTCAGAAGTAGCTGATTGGATAGAATGTAAATGTTCTATCAGTTCTTCACAACTGGAAATCGAAGATACTGCTAGTGTCATACGAACGTTGAAAGGAAGCTTTTTTGATAATATGTGGACCAGTGATGAATCAGCTAGAGATTCGTCTAACTGATAGTTTCTATACATCAAATCTGTTATAAAATCAGTGTAGGATTGTCCATTTCTGCTATCGTAAGTGCATAAAATAATTTCTGACAATGCGTCCATCTGTTTACATTTATTCCAATACTGTTGCAGGAACTGGGAGATGAAGTCCTCCAGGCTGTTGATATCTCGCATCCGGCTCTGGAAAAACATCAGCGGCTCGCCGAGTAATAGACTGGACAGTTGGAAGCGCCATACTAACCAAGAGGTGGGTATCAATTCCTGAATAGCTTTATTTGATCTATGAATGGTCTGGTTGCATATGACGATGGGAATTATCGAATTTTCCAAGACTTTGAAAAAGTTGAGTGCCGTTTACTACTTCATTCGGTGTATACTGCACTCGACTGACTGGGATATTTCCATACGTGTCTCTATTCTGGAGACTCGTTCTTCATT